>NC_030437.2:3150000-3450000 GCF_001660625.3 Ictalurus punctatus
TCTCGTGTAAAGAAGCCCGGTAATAACCGAAGCACTCGGGTTAAAAAGTTCCAGCGCTTTTTGTAACAGTTTACACCTTCGGCGTCATAAAGACACCTCATTGAGCGAAACTGAACAAGGTGGAGAAGAGACCGCGCCGTCCCTCGTTCACCTGCCGAGCCTTGAGGAGCGCAAGGGGTTCTCGCTCGTGTGAGGGAGAGTCGCTGCACAACTTCAGGTGCCGTTGTGATCTCGGATGGTGGGGGGGGGGGGGGGGGGGGGAGAAAAAACCTCGTAAAGGTCCGAGCAAACTCGTACATCAACGTGAACGAGGGGAAGAAACCCTCGGGCCGTTTCTCGTTGGCTTTTATGACGTGTGTGTGTAAACCGAGTTATGGGAGAGTGGCGGGGTTTTTCCGCAGAGCTGTAAATAACGCTGCGGCTTGGACGAGGGCTGGGTTTGAGAGCTGATAAACAAGGCTGATAAAAAGCTCATCTGCTGAGCGCCATCTGCAGAAAGAAAGAAAGGAAGGAAAAAAAAAAAAAAAAAAAAAAAAACGTTGTAAACTAGCTCAGGAAACAGCGCTCGCTTGGAGGGGCGCTAGTCGTGTGAGAAACCAGTCGTGACCTACCGTCTCCGGTTTTTCAGCGTTTTTCCACTAATGTCCAAGGAAGGATTTGGGTGGTTATGGTATCATGGGTAGTCACCAATTTAAAGATATATATATATATATATATATATATATACACACACTAATTAGAATGCATTTCCATCTCTTAACGTCTTTTGTTTCTCTAGACTCGCCCTAAATCACACTCTAGGACCCTCCATTTTTTTCAGCGCAGGCACGCGACTGCTCAGAAAGCCGTTAGGCTGCGCGACTGTTGTAAACACCGCTTGCGCTTATTCTTTGATCTCCGTGCGTTTCTGTTTGTTTTGGTCCTGTCTCTGCTCCTTTCATGTCATTGGTTTGTTCCTCTAGTGTGTGCACCTGTTCCGTGGTCAGCGCTTGATTAGTTAGTCCGTCTACGTTTACGCTGCGGTTTCTCCGTCTCGTTACAGAAAGTCTTACCGCACATTTCCGTATTGTTCCGAACCTCGTTTTCATGAAAATCCGTTGTTCTTTGGTTAAATTTGGTTATGGATTGTTCCGGTTCCACACTCTTTCAACGTAATAAATGCTGACAGGGGATGAGATCCTACGGGAAAACTGCTCTCTCAAAAGTGAGAAAATTAGAACAATTAGATCCCATTCATTCGTTTCAAACTTTAAAAGGCCTGTGTTTGGGCGATGGACCACTCTCGAGTGTCTCGAGGCGCGGCAGTGTTGGGTTCAGAAACCGACACCGGTAAAGGATACAGTAATCAACACACACGGAGATTCTGGAGGAGTCTGAAACTCAAGGCCTCGACGCCTTGCTCCTTACGCCGTCTCGGCCTGTGTGCTGAAGTAAAGGGATTGCTTGCGACACTCTCTGAAGGCTGCAAAGTGTCACGCCGTTACAAAGATACCAACACATGCTAATGGGCGCTAATCCCAGAGGTCCTTTAGGCGAGATGGAATAATGTGGCACTGGGGAAAACCGCATGAACGTTCTGTGACTGCACCATCAGAATCTCGAGTCGAAACAACCGCCTGGCTTTTACAGACAGGCTGCTGACGCACTGGATTATGGGATATGTAGGAAAGGGAAAGATACATGTATGCACGCTGGGGGCAGAGGGGAGCATTTATTTTTTCTCACCGGGATTGTTTGGGGTTTTTATTCACTTGTCTCCATCACCTTTATCCTGTAAGGAAGCGTTTCCATCCTGGTGGGTGTGGTCTCTTCAAGGATGACTCCGCCCACATCCCTGGGCCACGAGGGCTACCTGGAGGATGCTGTGACCTTCATCGTCGCCGGAGCTCCCCCCAGTTTGGGAGATTTTGGAGACTTAGAGTATCGACACCATTTTTGTTGGTGGCCCGACCCCTCACTAACACACTTCATGGTGTTGTTGTTTTTTAATTTCCCTTTATTAACGTCACATGTCCTGTATGGAGACGTTGTTGTTTTGATTATATCAAGTCGTCTGGAAATAGAACACTTCACCAAGGACAATACTGGGATGAAACACACCCCTTCCTCCATCAGCTCTAATAAGCAGACTTGCTATCCAGCAATACTGCTGTAAATCAATGTCGCGTGTGAGGAGTGAAGGTCAAAGCCATCCAAATAACCCCCCAACCACCGCCCCACCCCCCCCAACCCTCCCCGACCACCCTCATCCCCATCTCTCTTGCTCCCTGTCTCGCTCTCTGTCTAGGAAAAGTGAAGATATTATACACGGGTTTCTATATACAGTGGGTCCCAGACAGACAGACAGACAGACAGACAGACAGACGGACAGGACTCTTTGCTTGCACAGCTGATGAAGGACTTTTCTTTTTTTCCTGAAACATCCTGTTACTCTAGAAACTCTGCACATACATTTTACTTCCTAAATAAATAACTACTCTACCGTTACTAGACAGACAGACAGACTCATTTGCTTGCACAATAATTACTTTAGAACAATGCAGTTATTACGTAGACAGGCAGACAGAGAGAAATAGATAGATAGACAGACAGACGGATCCCTTTGTTGGCACAATGATGAGGTAATAAAGTCCACTGCAGTTACTCACTGATAGACAGACAGACAGACACACAGACAAATAGATAAGACAGTCCCTTGCATAGCATACTTTGTTCGCCCTTTAAGTCAGATACACACACACACATACATACATACACACACACACACACACACACACACATACATACACACACCCCGAGCGTCCTCTACTGTGCACTATTCCTCATATTTTTGTTATCGATTTTCACCCTCTATTAGATTTTTATCTCTTGCGCTGGCTTGTAATCATCTCCAATAGTCCTGGGAAGGGCAGGGGAAAGACTGAGAGTGACTGCAGAGAGAGAGAGAGAGAGAGAGAGAGAATGAGAGAGAGAGAGAATGAGAGAGAGAGAGAATGAGAGAGAGAGAGAATGAGAGAGAGAGAGTGAGAGTGAGAGAGAGAATAAGAGAGAGAGAGAGAGAGATAGGGAGAGAGATGGTGAGAGGGAGAGAGAGAGAAGGGGAGAGAGGGAGAGAGAAAGATGGTGAGAGAGAGAGGGAGAAAGAGAGAATGAGAGAGAGAGAGTGAGAGTGAGAGAGAGAATGAGAGAGAGAGAGAGAGATAGGGAGAGAGATGGTGAGAGGGAGAGAGAGAGAAGGGGAGAGAGAGAGAGAGAGAGAGAGAGAGAGAGAGAGGGAGAGAGGGAGAGAGAAAGATGGTGAGAGAGAGAGAGATGGTGAGAGAGAGAGAATGAGAGAGAGAGAGAAGGGGAGAGGGAGAGAGAGAGAGATGGTGAGAGGGAGAGAGAATGAGAGAGAGAGAAGGGGAGAGAGGGGGGGGGATGGTGAGAGAGAGAGAGATGGTGAGAGAGATAGAATGAGAGAGAAGGGGAGAGAGAGAGAGAGAGAGAGAGATGGTGAGAGATAGAATGAGAGAGAAGGGGAGAGAGAGAGAGAGAGAGAGAGATGGTGAGTGAGAGAGAGAGAGAGATAGAGAGAGAGAGATGGTGAGAGAGATAGAATGAGAGAGAGAAGGGGAGCGAGAGAGAGAGAGAGAGAGAGAGAGAGAGAGAGAGAGAGAGAGAGCGGCAGGAAAGAGGTGAGTGGAGATGACAGCAGACGACAGTTTTTCACGGCTCCATCAAACTCTGCTGCATCTCTGCTGCATCCGCAGGAGACTTCACACGTCCGAGCGCCAGACTTCTGACACGCTCAGAATAAATGGAGTAAACGCACGCTAGTCTCATGGTAGCGGTGTTAATATTGTGGGTACAGTAATACACGTGCGCGTTTAAGTTGTGTTCTACGTGTGCTCCTGTCTCACGGCCGCTCAAGACCAAACCCCTTTCTAGTGGCTTTTCAGATCTGATTGAAGAAGATTCATTTATTTTAACAACAACAACAACAACAACAACAAAAAGACAGCTGGAAGACAGAAGAACCCACGCATGCAGACGCAGCTAACACGCGAACCCGATGATAAGTGGATGGTTTCGAGCTGCGCTGAGGCAGAGACGGGGGCGGAATAAGAATGGAGCGCGTGTATGTACTCAAGCTGTTTAAAGTCCTCGTGGTCTGATTCTGGATGTTGACCTGGAAACAGGAAGTTGCTGTGATCGACTGATTCGAGATACGCCACGCCTAAACAAACTTCACAGTAGCATGAAGCAGCTAAGTACGGAAGAACAGCCAAGAATATAGCACATAGCTCGATCGTGTGTTGCTTATGCAGTCTCTGTAAAAAGTTCCCGCCCCCGTACATCGCTGTAACCAATCAGGCTGCGGTTCCCGTCCCAAGTGCCAAAGTTTTAAACATGCAAGTACATTCCGCGGCTCGATTTCTGGAAGGATCTCCATTTTGTTTTGTTGTTTGTTTGTTTTTTGCCTGCGAGCGTGTTCCAGATCCCAGCGAGATGCATTTCGTTTGTGAATTCAGCTTCATATCGCTGTCAAAGGTTTACAAAATAAAATGCAACGTTCTTTAAAAAGAAGAAGAAGAAGAGGAGAGCAATCCCAGACCAGTGGATCACATAAACCTAAATGGCAGCTACAGATGTGACGGAAGATGTGTCTTTGACTTGAAGGTCATGAGGTCAAATCCCAAGAAGCCAACACTCGGGCTTTGAGAAATGGCTCAGCTCTGATATTGGATGTGTTTGGGATGTTTTTCTTTGGTTCACAACACACACCCCCCCCCCCCCCCCCCCCCCCCCCCCCCCCCCTCCAAGCCGCCCCCTATCGCTGGGGAACTAAAAGTTAATAAAAAGCCACAGAGACGGGTTTTGAGACGGATAATCTCTCGTAGCTTTGATTAATGAAACGCTTCATCACTTCTCGAGCGACAATAGCAGCAGAGATGCTAATCTAACGCTGATCTTCTTATGAAAACGTTAGCCGGGAAAAGAAGACCAGGCGTGGGCGTTCAAACGAATGGGGGTCATTCGAAGGCTGCACCGTTTCGTTTTTTTTTTTTTTTTGGAGTAGATATGACTAATCGTCCGGGTTGCGACACCGATATGCTCCGACATCGCTCACTCGCGGCGTGCTGATAAGGCCACGTGTAGGTCAGAAGTCGGTGTCCAGATTTATCCCGCTGTTCTTTCATGCCAGCGCTCTGCATAAATGAGAGGCGTTGTTGCTCATAAATTACACAAGTGATGCCGCTTAATGGTGAGCGATCGGCCCTCCAGGAAACAATGCGGCGGTGCTTTTTTTACATTTTTGTTATTTTTTATTATCGGCGCCGCGACTGTATTTCATCTGCCACTGTTCGCTCGTTTGGTTTCATTTAAATGTAAATGCGAAAGCGCACACACACACACACTGGAGCAGGTGATGGATTCGGGTATGGGGATGGGAGGGAGTCGACCTTCACCCGGCATGCCGTGTTCACATGTACGATCCTCTTCTTCCGGACGCTGTCCTTCTCCGGCCTCGGATGAAACATAAACCTGCACCGAGATCATGATAAGACGACGTCCTTGAGGGTGTTGTTTGGATTTGTTTTTTCCTTTCCCATCTTTCCACAACCGCACACACACTTGCATATGTGAGAGAAAAAAAAAAAAAAAAAACGTGAGGGGGGAAAAAAAAAAAAAAAAACTGTGAATTTTTTTTTTTTTTTTAAGTCAGAAAACAGATGTACAACTATTTTAGAACAAACCAAACTGTCTAATCACACTCCTCACACTGATCCGATCCGTGTGCATGGAAACTTCCTGAAGCTTTGTAAGCGTGTGAAGCTGAAGCCGGGCTTTAATAAGGCTTGCCACCGCGATTAGAAAAAAAAAAAAAAAAAGGGAAAGCGGTCCAGCCAGGCGAGATGACGGCTATAACGTACGCGGAGAAGTCGCTGAATTAAACGCCGGCCGTGAGGAATTAACACGAACGCGGCGGCATTACCTCCTGCGTTAGGCATTAAATCAACGCTACTGGAGATCATTAAACCCGGGAAGAATTATTCCGACCCTATACATGCTAATCCGCGAGGCGCACGTTAAATCAACGCTTCGCACCGTTAGACCGCAGGTTACTCGGCACAGCGGGGGGACGTGGGAAAAGCTTCATTTAACACTCGAGCGCAGAGGGCGTGCTGTTTAAAAAAAAAAAAATGTGCTGCTTACAAAAGTCCAGATAAGTGACTAGCACGACTGAACGGGGACAACTGGAACACTTAATGGCTGTAAATAAAACACATCCGCGAGTATCTTAACACTTCTGACGAGCATAACGTTCTGGGGATTTTGAAGTGTTTTTTTTTGTTTTTTTAAACTTCATTAATCAGCCCAGCGAGGGGAAACTGAATCTGTCCTTTCTCATGAGCGGCCTTCACTTATAAAACTTCCACAAGCGCAGCACGTGATTGGCTACCGAGTCCGCTACAGAAAGCAGTGGATGTTTATTTCCCCCCAGACTTATTTCTTTCATTAGTCCAAAGGGTATCTTCCCAACATTAAGTAGAGTTAAACCTCTCCCATTCTTAAAAATTCGACTCCGCCCACCTACGGAGTAAACGCAGCCGACTCAAACGAGAATAGCCGACTATCGTTTCCTTCTCGCGGACTGATCGGGTGAACCCTCGGTTCGCCGACACGTCGCTACGGACGCTTTCGGAAAAGTTTTCCAGGAAGAACGGCGAATGAGCGTCGGAGAAGCACGATAAAATCGCTTCTGTTTCTATCTGTCCATCGTTATATTATAAAACTATTTGTCGAGTCATACCCATATAGCTCCAGTTCTCTTGGCAGAGCAGACGATCCTCGCCGCTTCCGTCTGCTTAACCAATCCGTCCGCCATGAGTTTCTCTTCCTTCTTGTTTCCGTGCAAAATAGTGCAGAAACAACCTGCACAGCCAGTCGATCAGGCTCCGTTTGGTCTACGTGATCGAGAGCTCTCATTTCTCGATTCCGCCGAGTTCCCCCACCCCCACAGTCGCATTTCCGAAAACGCTCGATTTTGCTGAGGCTTTTTTATGGAGAACTACTTGAATTGGCGGAATCGCAAATCGCACGGAATTGTTTCGCAGAGCCCTTTTAGCTGCACTCACGTGCGACGCACGTGAATCGAAGAGGGCTAACCCGTCTCGGCGTGACCCGGCGGAAAAACCTGCGGCGATTTTGAAAAAATCCCAAGCTCCTCCGAGTATCGCGGCGTTCGCTTGATCTCGCGTCCATTTCCGCGCTCGCGAAATCCTGGACGGGCTGGGGATTTCTCCGATCTCTTTTTTACATGAAAAATCGGTGTGGTATGTCCGTCATGTAATACAGCGAGTGTACGGTCCACTTGGAATACTACTTACGTTGACGATCTGTAAGACAGTCTGCGCCAATAAATCTTAATATAGCTGGATTAATGCATCGAATGGAATTCGGCTACCGCAAGACTGAACGTTGGGGAGAAAAAAAAAATATTCAGAACTAGCCTACATGGGAAATGTTTGACGTGACCGCTTCTCTGATTTAAGTCTTTGGAGAGTGACCTTCTGCTTCTCAAACAATAAAAAGCAGCGGCGAGACGGGGAAAAAAAATAAAAATAAAACCCGCCCGATTTGTTTTCCATCCGCTGATACATTTCATGCGTCATGCTGTCTGAAAGCTCGAACTACTGTATGAAATGTCCCGTGACTCGTACACGATCCCGTGGCCTCGGCGCACGCCTTTAAGAGTTCATTAATGCGACGTTAGAGCTCTTAATTCCGTACTGTGGGTGTGATTGCAACAGCGCAAGAGTAACCCATTCCTCTAATGCAACGCTGCAGGAGGGGCTCGTTTACACACTGAACGCCGTAGGTGTTCACTCAAGGCTGTAAGGGCTTTTGCTCTGTAGGGTCCCGCAGAGTATTGGCTGCATACTGTATAGGAGTATAACGTATTTCACGGTGGTGGTGGTGGTGATGGTGATGGATGCAGGAAGCAGCGTGCGCTGTGCAACTCGGGTTCGATCCGCATGCAGGACTTTATTCTCCATCTGAACACCGGTGAGGAGGCACTGCAGTGGCTCAGGCACCACAACACAAGGAGGATGGAACATACCACTATAATATAATAAGGTTAATTCCACATGCATAAGGACGATGAGGGCTGGTGCACGCGCGCCTGTTGCATCTTCCTATGCGCGAGACATATGCATGTTATAAACCACATAGATCAATATTTATTTATTGTAAAAAAAAAAAAAAAAAATTATACACACACAGCTTTAACAACATGTTCATGACCACATTTGTGCAAGATGTTCAGATATATTACACAATGAGTTTATCATGCGTAAATGAGCCCGCGCGAGCCAAACAAGCACGTCCTCGTGCGCTCTAATAAACGACTCAGGAATGCCTATATCATCAAGAACTGCTGTGATTTCCACATCCACGCAATCATTCTACAAACAACTGAGTTTGTTGTTTTTTTGTTGTTGTTTTCTTCTAAAAACAAAACGCAGTTTTATTCCCCAGAACTGTTCTTACCTCGGCCGCACGCGCACTTCGCGCACAGGAGGAGAAGCACGGCGACGTCCCAACAGCGACCGCGTGCACTCAGAGCTCGCATCTCTGGGGTCTTTCTCCTCCTCAAATTCGCAACATTTCCCTTCTTTCTACGAAGCCTCGGCGGCTTGAGTGAAATGTTTTCCAAAGGAAAATCAGGGGGGCGGTGGTGGAGGAGAGAAAGATAACTTCACATACTCGAGCCGAAGCTATCCAACTGCCGTCATCACGCCGCTCCCAACTCCGAGTGCTCAACTCCGGCTCGCGAGCTGCCTCTTCGCACTTTCAAGCGTCACACGTGGGACAGCCAGCCAATAGCAAGTGGACGAGAGCGGCGCTGAGAGACACGTCTTAGCCAATAGCGCGCCGAGGTGGGCGGGGTTCAGCCAGTGAGCAGCATCAGCATCATCAGAAGCAGCTGCAGCTGTTTCAGTGGCACGCGCGTGAAGGAAACCGTTGACTTTGCAGTTAGCTAGCAACAAGAAAAGAAAGAGAGAAAAAAAAACCTGACAACCTGAGAAACGAAATAAAGTTAAATTAAATTACCTCAGCGAATTGAAATGGGGCTAAATTAACAGAACAGCACTTTAAAACTAACTTTCTTTTAAAACTTCGAAAAGTTTTTATTTTTATTTATTTATTTATTTTAAAAGAGCTTTTTGTAACTCCCCCTTAATGTTTATATCTGGTGGGTGGGGGGAGGGGCATACAAAAAGAACAGTTTTAGAGATATCCTCATTTTAATTCGCTTTGGGGAAAATGATTAAAACTTTTTTTGATGACTCAACGTGTACTAGCATTGTGTTTGTCCAATTAAACGCGCTCTAGAATGTGTTTGTCCCGCCCCCAGGGGCGTGTCTCACTCTGAGGAAAAAATGGCTACCTGAGACTGGATCGAGAATGCCTGTATACACTGCCGTGGTTTCTACGGCAGTAAGATTAAGCGATATCATTTAACCTACCACTCAGATGTCTCCCTGTTGTGTAAATCAGTCGCTTGGATATAGAGCCGTCACTCTGACTTCCTGATTCAAAAGGAAATGCATCAACGTATGTAATGAAATCACGGCTCTCAAGCTGTGGGAACTTTAAGGAATTGTAACTCATTATTATATTCAGAAATCTTTTATTTTAATTTTTTTATTTTTTGTGAGATATGTACTCTAACTAAATCATTTGAAAAATACTTTATTTTTATTTTTTTTTAGCTACCACCTGCCAAAACACAGGCAAGTTAGATCATTTTTGCCAGCTGGTAAATTGTTCTCCAGCTTCGTTATTACTTGACTAATCCCGTCAATAATCATTTGGGATTTTTCGAATTGCCGTACTGTTGCGTTATTTCCACAAAATTCATAAAATTCAGAAACTGTGTCCTTTCTACCAGCTGGCCAAGATAAAGATAAATGGGATTAGTAAATAATAAAAGAAAATGATTTTCATGGATGACTTCACAATTGGTGCATGTGCCATTTCGCCCTTATAACTTAAAAAAAAAAAAAAAAAAAAAAAAAAAGGGTAAACATTTAAGAATCATTTTCAATTCTGAATTGAAGAAAACATTAAAAAAAATCTGTTAACCCATCTTAGAAATGTTTTCACTAATATATACAAACAATACACTGATTCTTATGTTAATAAACCAGCTGTGTATAGTAATTTAGGATTAGGTCAGGCCATGTTTGCAATTAGTGCGTGGATTGTAAGAACTTACATTCTTCCTCGTACCTGGGCTAAATGCAATACCTCCTTTATTGAGAGCGAAGAAAAAAAAAATCATATTTTTCATTTTTTAATATGTTGGCCTTTGAACAGAGCGCATACATTATAGTAATTGTTTGGAAACTCCTTTGTGTAAATGAATGGTTTTTTTTGTGGGTGTCCTCCACTATTATACCATACATAATGTATCAGCAGTACTGAAGTCCATTTACTATACCATAATCACCTTTACCTTCATCTCCAACAGAGAAAAAAAAAGAAACTGTTTCTTCTTTTGCATATTCAACACACAATAAGGTGTGGAAGCGATATTACATTTAGGGGAGCAATTCGAACGGTTAACATGACTCGCATTTTTATAGGCGATGGCGTTTAGGAACACAAGATTTTGCTGCAAACCTAATTATGCAAAGAAGAACATTCAGGCGCTGCTTTTTGTTTCGCGCTCGCGAAGGCCATAAAACAATTACTGGTCATGGAAACGCGAGGCAAACAGGATTTTAAGTTTGATCCAGCGGGACGATTGTAAGATCTTGCATTTGATTATCAGGGCGATGCCTAACAGCGTTAGCTATTTCGCTGATTTCAGGTGAAACTTCAGTGTGGAGAAACAAGCAGGAGAAGTTTTATCATCTATTTATACAGTGAAGAGAAAAATTAATGTCTGCTAAGAAGGTCTTTTTGTGTGATATCCAAATAATGACTAGATGCTAAGAACTGTTTTAATGAGACAAAAACGATGACTCAGTGAGGCGGAATCATGACCACTGCTCATGACGCATCGCAAAGCATCGGAACACACTCGTAGGAAAGTGCCATCAGCCCTCTTCCTCATATACAAGATCACAGACCTCAGCAGTGCTTGTTCTTGGCTGACTGGAGTGGAATCCGATGTGGTCTTCGGCCGGTGTAGCTCATTCGCCTTAAGGTTCCACGTGTTGTGCATTCTGAAATGCTTTTCCGCTTACTACGTTTGCAAAGAACGGTTAGTTGAGTTACCGCAGCCTTCCTGTCAGCTAATCCAGCCGTTCTGCTCTGAGATCTCTCATCAACAAGGCATGTTTTTTGTTTTTCACAGCATACTTTAGAAAACACACCCCCCTCAACCGGGGGGCTTGACGGTTAAGGCTCTGGGTTCCTGATCAGAAGGTCGGGGGTTCAAACCCCAGCACTGCCAAGCTGCCACTGTTGGGCCCTTGAGCAAGGCCCTTAACCCTTTCTGCTCCAGGGGGCGCTGCATCATGACTGACCCTGCACTCCGACCCCAAGTTCCTAACATGCTGGGGTATGCAAAGAAAAGAATTTCACTGTGCTGTAATGTATATGTGATCAATAAAGACCCATTATCTGCATGATATCTTGCCAGTGAGTGTATATTACACACATATTAAATGCTTTTTAAAGATTAAAGGCATTTCCCAAAAAGACTCCACAAAGAAAAGAAAAAAAATAAGCTGTATGAAAAATTATCTTAAATAGTAATGGAAGGATTCATCCAGTTAAAACTGTCACATGACCTACTAAAAACAACTAGTAAAATAAAGAGTTATAGGTCATGTGATCATTTTTAACTCTACATATCTACAGAGATAGTGGTGCATGTTGGGTCACGGCTTCAAGGATATATTGTATTTTCTAAGCATTAAAAGAAAATTTAATTTACTTAAAATAATAATCATAATAATAATAATAATAATAATAATAATAATAATAATTACATGCCAATTTTTTCATTAATACCTGATATCCAAGTATGAATGATGAAAAGTGTCCAAGAAAGTGCCCTGAAGCATACAGTCAAGGTTTTTGCTTTCCATCACACTTTGTAAAGCTGTCTGAGACATGCTCATCACACACACACACACACACACTCACTCACAGCCTACGGAGATGCTCGGCTCCATTCATGGTCAGAGAAAGCGTGATAAAGGGACTGTGCTGTGGTTTCTCACTGTTCTTGTTGCCAAGCAAACTGAAGCCCTTATTTTATTTCTTTGAATGCAGTCTGGCTTTTTTTCCAAGACCTGTTTTTATTCAAAGGATTGGCTGTTTTTTTTTTTTTTTTTTTTTTTTTTTTTTTTTTTTTTAACAATTTTTTAAACAAGATTCTAGCATCCTTCACCAACAGAACTGAAAAAAATGTTTCTTCATATTAACTGAGTGAGATTGGTACAGTAAGCCATACAGCATACAGTACAGTGATGGAAGAAATAATTGATTCTTTACTGACTCATGATTCTTTGTCGAATGATTCCTCCATTGCATTTGAAATAGCTTGTAATTTTATAGAACATTTAGTCAATTTAGTCTATTTTTGTTAAATAGTCAATACTTTGTGTATTATTAAGTATTATAAAGTATTTTAGTCAAAACTTTGTGCTACCTCCCTTTGCCAAGATAACAGCTCTGAGTCTTCTCCTATAATGCCTGATGAGGTTGGAGAATACATGGTGAGGGATCTGAGACCATTCCTCCATACAGAATCTCTCCAGATCCTTCACATTTCGATGTCCACGCTGGTGGACTCTCCTCTTCAGTTCACCCCACAGGTGTTCTATGGGGTTCAGGTCAGGGGACTGGGATGGTCAGGGCAGGACCTTCATTTTGTGGTCAGTAAACCATTTTTGTGTTGATTTTGATGATGTTTTGGATCATTGTCCTGCTGGAAGATCCAACCACGGCCCATTTTAATGTTTCTGGCAGAGGCAGTCAGGTTTTCATTTAATATCTGTTGATATTTGATGGAGTCCATGATGCCATGTATCCTAACAAAATGTCCAGGTCCTCTGGCAGAAAAACAGTCCAAAAACATTAAAGATCCACCTCCATATTTAACCGTGGACATGAGGGACTTTTCCATACGGCTACCTCTCTGTGTGCTCCAAAACCACCTCTGTGTTTATAACCAAAAAGCTCTATTCTGGTTTCATCTGACCGTAGAACCCGACCCCATTTGAAGTTCCAGTAGTGTCTGGCACACTGAAGACGCTCGAGTTTGTTTTTGGATGAGAGTAGAGGCTTTTTTCTTGAAACCCTTCCAAACAGCTTGTAGTGATGTAGGTGACTTCAGATTGTAGTTTTGGAGACTTTCTGACCCCAAGACACAACTAACTTCTGCAGTTCTCCAGCTGTGATCCTTGGAGATTTTTAGGCCACTCGACCCGTCCTCTTCAGTGTGTTGAGACGATATAGACACACGTCCAATTCCAGGTCGATTCATAACATTTCCAGTTGACTGGAACTTCTTAATTATTGCCCTGGTGGTGGAAATGGGCATTTTCAATGCGTGTGCTATTTACTTATAGACACTTCCCATTGTGTGAAGCTCAACAACCTTTTCCCGCACATCACAGCTATATTCCTCGCTCTTACCCATTGTTATGAATGACTAAGGGAATTTGGCCTATGTGTTACCTCATATTTATACCCCTGTGAAACAGGAAGTCATGGTTGAACAATTTCCTGTTCCTAGTCACTCAGGTGTACTAAAATAAATGTAAATTATCAATGGTAATATACTTCAAATATATTTTTCTCATATGAATTCATAGGGGAGCCAAAAATGGTAAACCTGTATTTAACAATGATATATATATATATATATATATATATATATTTGATATCCATGAGAGCAGAGTATTTGAATGAATTTTTTGAACAAAAGATCAACAGGTTAAACAATTTTTGATATTTACTCATTACAATTACAATTGATTCCCTTAATATTTGAAAATATAGATATTCTGAATTATTCTGAAAAATCTCAAAAATTCATGAAAGTTGAACGAGATAGAATAAACCCAAGCCACTACACTGACCAGTATCTACAATTTAAAAAAAGGTCTTTTTAACTGTAAATGCAACGTCCTAACTGAGAAAATTGAGCTCACACAGAGAAACATTTTCTTGTCAAAAGATATGTACACTTGTGAAGCTATCATCTGTGGACGCGTGGGTGTTAACTATCGGCAACAGTTAAATAGTTTTGCCATTCAAGGCTTCGCTGAAATTGCTGTGCTCGATTGTAGGTAAGTGTTAGGTTAGGTATTATGGCGGTGATATGTCTAATTAGTCTGTTTTGTTTATTTAAAAATGCCATTTGATCCATCATCCCTTGCACTATGTAAGCAGAGCTAATGTTTAATGTTTAGTTGAGCAGCAAAAAGCTATTTATCTCTTTTCAAGTAGTTCAGTAATGGAATGAATTTTTGTTGAGTTCTTGTTGAGAAAAACATTATTTCTATTCGGTAGACCCTTCTGGCATTTGAGCATAAATACTCCAATACGCCACACAGACTGTGGCCGATCTGCCTCTGCCTGGCTGACATTAGCTGGCTAGCCTGGGAAGACAACTCTTGGCAGTACCGCTATGCAAACAAGATTGAACAGGTTACTGTCACAGGGTTGAAAAATTAACATGGCTTTGCTAAGCTTACAGCTCGTTTATTTGTGGCTGGGACTGAATATCTGAGGCAGCTGGACTGTCTCGGTTTTGACACGCATTCCTGTTTGTGCTTATATGAGTAAAGTGAAGCGGCCGGTCCTAACACTACACTGCAATCATCTGGCAGTCATTCCAATCGACTCTGTTTTTTTATACACATTCTGCATAGATATCATTTTTTTCTGCATGGGAGCGTGGTCAGAAATACATCATCGTACATTCAGAGTATGCTGTAACGTTAAGCATTTTCGACACGGAGTTTACAATATTTGGGCTTCACGGTAACATGACAAGCTGTGTTTTTTTTTTTGTCTTATTGACCTTGAGAGAGATAAAGAGAGGCTGATGAAGGAGCGACTGCTCATAGAGGCTATGACTTAAATAATAACAACTTCTTTCTCTGTTTTGTTCCATGACATTAAATGTAACAAAAAGTAAAAATTGCAATTCTTTCAATAAATAACAAAAAATTGTAATTGTTAGCAAATTGCTGTGTTAGAAGAGGAATAAAACACTTCAGGATGTGCCTTTATTGAAAAATAATGAACTTTATGGAGGTAACAGTAACAGTATTTTCCTTTAACTGAACGTCCCCAAGTGTTTTTATTCCTTATAAATAAATGTCAGTGTTTTTAATAATGACGAAAAAAAGCAACAATTCTTTACTTGGATGCAATAGTTAGAGTTCTTAATGCTTTAACAGGTGGGTGAAGTTATGAAAGCTTTATACTGGGATAAATGGGTGGAGTTAGCACTTGTACATTTATTAATAATAATAATAATAATAATAATAATAATAACAACAAATGTATTGGTTTTAGCAATAACAGAACTGGCAGGTGATGCCATTTTGTTGTTTTTAGTGTTACTTTAGTGACGTCAGTCGTGTCGTTGTTGGTTTTAGCTTTCGTTCCCTTTAAAAGCCGTGGGATGTAAATCGCACCATGATCATATCTTAAAGATTGTGTTGTTATTTAGGGATTATTTGGCGTAGGAATTTACTTTGAACTGCAATCCAATCAAAGCTTCACTGTTTAAGCTTCACTGTTGGGTTTTTGTTGTTATTGTTGTTGTTGTTGTTATTGCGTTTGGATTATAAACTAGACATTAGTTGTACTACTGTATAAACAGCACGCCAACAGCTTTCCAACAAGACTTACCGTACGTTTTGTTATTTAGTCCCTACATCAGTCATAAGCTACAGGTTTGTGTGCATCATCAATCTATCTGTGCTGGGGGGGGGCAAAAAAAACAATATAAAACACCACACATCTGTTTGAACTGGGGGTATTTTTATTGACCGTTAAATCTCAGTGTCTAAAATGGGGCAAAAGTAAGCCTAGACCGCCGAGCGTCAATGATAATCGATCGGCCTGGGTTTTACTGTCACTGTTGCTGCTTTGATCACAGTTATAGATTATGACTCTGAGGGCTGGAACCCAAATAAAAACAGCGTGTTTACACATCCGCTAGCCTCTTGTGTTCTCTTATTCACTATGATCTGTAGGATACAAACTGATATCCTTTATGTTAGAGAATTGGTTAGAGTGCATTTCAGTGCTCATGCTATGGACGAATAAAATCACATGTGGGGAAAAAATGAATCGTGTGTCAAAATCACATTTGAACGAAAAATCACATTGGAAAATAAATGAACCCTGCATAAATATCTGTCTGTACAGGTCTGCATATTGTTGTATTTACTCTACATTTACTTCTTTTAAAAAAAATCACTTTTACATGCCAGATAAATAATTCGGCACAGCAGCTGTCAGAACTTCTGCATATTTTTTATTTTTGTTTTTACGGGATGACTTTCAGTGATATGTTTTGCGAGATGTTGAAACGACTTTCATTACATGCACTAAATTGCATCATCTTGATTATAAATGCTCGCTCCATATAAAGTTCCCAACATGGCTTCTGACTTCTTACTGGAAGTTAATTAACGGTAGTTGGAGGAGGGAAAAGTTTCTCCCAGTTTGACAGACACGGTTTGATGCAGTTTTCTGCTGTGTTTACTTCGACACAACTTTACAAAGAGAAAACTTAATAAAAATAAAAATACTAAATGCTCGTCCGGTGGCTCGTACTCACAGATAGAGGACTTATAGGCTGTATCTTTAAAAACTCAATCGAAGTACATGACATGGCCTTAAGGACCGACTATTGTATTTATAATATGTGTCTCTTAGGGGAACCAAAATGGAAGCGTATTGATTAGAGACTTGGAAAAAGATAAATAAAAATGTGTGGTGTATGAGATGGTGTTTATCAACTTCAAAAGTGAAAGAAGGCCTCAGAAGGTGAAACTGACAGCTTCCGAGTAATAAGGTCTCAAGTTTCTTTGCCTAAGGTAAAGCAAACCACTTCCCCTTGTCTAGTAGTCAGGAAATTTAGTGGAGGACGCATCAGCCAGAGTGCATGCCATCATCATGAATATTCGTCTCCAGCCGCTCGTTGCGAGGGGTTTTCACGACACCATCTGGTAAACAGCCAGCGGGCAGCTTAATATTAAATTCCTGACACAGAGGAAACATCGAACATGGACAGGTACTCCATATGGCACACTCCAAGAGCAGTTTAAACCCTCGTGTTCACTTCGGGTCAAGATGACCTATTTTAAAATTCGGCTAAAAGCGGAGCAAGATGATATTTTATTACCCAATGTGGACTTTTATGGTTGTCCTATTCCCCCCATCTCTTATTAATTACCCCCCCCACTTCCCCCCATCAGGGCGATCTCTGAGCACAAGAATAGCTTTGGGGTCTCAATTTTCCATCAGTACTGTGTATATCACTAATCATGGAGATAATTGAGGCCTGGGTCAATGGGATATCCATTGCTAAGTAAGTGAGCAGAACAGCAGGGTTAAAAGCTTAACAGCTTTGAACGTCTCTTTTTTGGGAGGAGAAAAGCGAGGGATCAACTTTCACTCGGAGCAAAACATCCGCCGGAAAATCTGGCAATACTCCGAGACCTGGACCCAAAGTGGCAAAATGATAGTCAGCACTTAGGGGTAACACAAGGACACGTCGATATCTGTCTCCGTTTTTGAGATCTCTGTCAGATATTTTGTCTCTCATATGCACCCGGATTGTGCTTCCTGATGGAATATTATAGCTAGCTTGGTTCTTTTTTTCTTCCAATTCTGCCTTGAATATTGTTGATTTTGCAAAGATAGCAACTACAGAGCACTATATTTCATATACACAAGTACACACACACATATAGATACGAAATGCTGCTTAATATAACAGTAAACTAAAATGAAAATGTCATTGGATTACCAGCGTTGTGGCTCCAAGCCATCAGGAAACAGTATGCTGTTTTTTTTTTATTTTTATTATTTATAATAGTTGGAAGAGATGTGTTAGGAATACACTAGAAATACTACAACAATATGAAGTTCAGGTAATAAAGCTTTATGATGCTTCAGGGTATAAACTTGCCATGAGCAATGCAAGTAATGTAATCATTGATTCTTGGCCCAAAGTCTGAAGGCATTCTTGTTTGTTGAAGTTATTTTATATAGATAATATTCTGCATTATTCACTTTCCATAATGGAATAACTGAACTGACACACTGACAATTCAGAAGTATTCATTTATTGTCATCCTCATTGAAACGGTAAGTATTGTGTTGTAAGCAAACAAACAAGCAAACAAACAAAAACAGAATAACTGTTCATCAATAACGGGTGTAAACTCAGGGTTATATTTATTAGAACACAAAACTATGCTCGGAACTTAACGATCCATAAATGATCAAATAAGACTCAATGACGAGGAACAGAAACAGCCAGGTAGACGTAGACGGACTAATTAAAGGCCTTAACACGGAACAGGTGAACACATTAGGATAATCAACAAGTGACAGGATAGGGGTGGAGACAGGACTAGAACAGAAACAATAGCACACGGCAAAGTAAACAGAAACACATTGGCATGAGCCCAAAAACACGCTGCATTAGAACTACACAAGGGTGTAAAATCAGTGATGCGTTTATTATGGCAAATCCTAATTTCATTATCAGAGTCCACGACAGGGGTCAAAACACAGGAAGACAGTGTTACACGAGGAAGACCAGGAAGACGGTGTTACATGAGGAAAACACAGCAGTCAGAAATAGGGAAAACTAAAAGAGAACAAGGCGGTACTTGCAAGGACCCGAACACATAGACAAACTAATCTGAAGCCTTAACACAGAACAGGTGAACACATTAGAGTAATGTTCTACAACCGAAACAAAAGCACCTTGTTTTGTCAATTTTCCTCTTTCTATCTATCTATCTATCTATCTATCTATCTATCTATCTATCTATCTATCTATCTATCTATTTATCTATCTATCTATCTATCTATCTATCTATCTATCTATCTATCTATTTATCTATCTATCTATCTATCTATCTATCTATCTATCTATCTATCTAATTATTTGAGACAAACGTCATTCTTTATGATCTTGTGTTGTATGGAAGAGGATCTTGTACAATATGAGTAAAAGTCTCATCATCAACAACAACAACAACAACAACAAAAGTTGGCTTATGTAACATTTCACAAGACACATCCTTGGTTCTTAGCCAAGTAAACATTCAGTTGAAGATAAATTTCAGCTTTTTTATGAATATGTTCTATCCTTAACGTTCTTCGTGGGTGGTTCAAGATCATATTCAGAAATGCAGCACTGAGGACTCCTACAATATGTTTTACATTGGTTACCCAACAATGAAGCACTGACTCTCTGAGGAAGTAATAAATTGCAAAATGTACATTTCCACTGGACCTGTATTCATATTTCATTTGGAAATTCACATAAGTATGAAATGATTTTTTTTTTTAAATTGTCTTTGCCTCGGGCCTTGTTCTGACCTTTTCATTTTCTCGGCTTTAATATCATTTGTGCTCTTTAGATGCTGCGTTGTCTGATTTGCATCTTTGGAATAATAGATCCGTATGTTTTAATCCATGCTCAGAGTGTGTGTGTGTGTGTGTGTGTGTGTGTGTGTGTGTGGGGGATGAGTAAAGGGATATTAAAATTCAATTCTGTAAAAAGTATGTGTGTGTAAGGGAGAGAAATACATTATATGCACTGTAACTATATCAAAACTGGGCTTTATTGCTTACTAAAGCACATTGCTTTACTTCCTACAAAGAATCTGTGTGATAATAGATCACTGTGCTCACACGCCTCTAAAACAACTCCTTAAGAATCTTCCCAACTAGGTGTGTTATAAATGGGACACACCGGGTGGGAGTAGAAGAGACACTCTATCTCCACTGTTTTAGAAAACAGAGCCCAATTATTATTGATCCCGGTCTCTTACACGTCTCAATTTCATTTTTCACACCGTCCTCAGCATCAGAGGAAACGCTAAAGTGAATACAAATGGAGAAGAGCTTGTGACTGGCCTGTGTAAGAAAAAAAAAAAAGAAAGGGGGGAGGATCATCTTTAAGAACTCGGCAATGTGGGAATGGAGAATAAATCACAGATAATCTTTCTTGACCCATCACGCTCGGCAGTCCTCTAATGCACACGCGAATGCAGTCTGGGGATGAGTTAATTGAGAGTCTACAGTGTGTGAGGAACATGACTGTGAATGATACAGCATGGATAACGACACACGGTGCTTAGAGAGTCCCGGTTGAGGCAGGATCTAACAGATTTATCCCTAGTGATGATTTGCCAGGGCCACAAGGTGGATTAGCCAATATCTTTCGTCTCTAGCTGTTCTTTTCCTCGCTGCCCATTTCCCACGTTTGAAAAATGCTTCGGCATCAAAACAACTCTATGGTGGCTAGTGACATTTAGAGAAGATTACTGAAAGCCTTTCGTCTCTGGCTAGCCCTTTCCTGCGTCAGACCAACTGTTTATTTCCAAATTTGGAACAGTTCAGCTATGCTAATGAATAAAAAAAAAATACTTAACAACAATTTTAGCTTTCCACCACTAGTCTGTATTGGTGAAGGATGCTAAAGTAGCTAGGGATTAGTAAAAGTGGAACAAAAGTTGTATTGTGTAATGCTAAGGCAATCTTAGATTGCCTTACATTTGTTGTTATTAAGCAGCATATAATGCTAGTTTGTCTTGCAATGCTAAAAAGGTTTTGAGAACTAGCATGACATAACACTTACTGAAACTTGAGTGTTCAGGAGGGTTTTTTTTGTTTTTTAAATGAGGGCTTCTAAAACATTTTATGCACTTTTATGCAACAGTAATTAATCAGTAATTAACCAAATGTCACAGCAGAGTCAAAATCCCTGGAAGACTGACATGACCCTTCCTGTGAATCCTGTATGAATGGACGCTAAGACAATTGAAGGAAAAGTGGACAACTTCATCAACTAGCCGAGACAATGCCTAGTACTATTCATAGGAAATGACAGCAAGGACGTATGCGTGAATGTGAGAGGATACATTACCGGGAGAGTGAATAACATAATTGAACCAAGACAAGGCCTAGTAAAATTCTCAGGAAATCCAGCACCAAGGAAATGATCTTTGGCACTAAAGACCAGTAGTAGAAAGCTAATATTGGTTTATGTGTGAATGGAAGTTGATCTTTTTTTACTGGGATAGATGACACGCTGATGCTTTTTATGGTAACTGAATTAAAACATTAGCGCGATAAAGCAAGAACGGGTATTAAGGTTAATCAAGAAGCAAATGAGAAATATCTGTAAATGAACCAAAAGGTCAGCGAGTATAGTAAAGCAAAAATGCAGGTAATAACCAAGATCAAGTGTCTGAAAGGTAAATTCTACCATTTCCACTCACTTCCTGTCACAATCCATTCCAAATGTCAGTGCAGCCTGATGAAATACCACTTGAAGGCCACAAGGTCCAAACATTACTGGTGAAAGTTTGCAGATAATGGTCTGGGGTTTAAGTGTGAAAACCCCACATGATTGTCATTTGTTATTAGCAATGCTTGTTGAACTGTCCCGTTTAACTTCACTGCATTACGAGCAGCTGCAGCTCAGATCCCACAAAGGTGCGACCTTCACTTTTTTTTTCGCCCCCTCTCAATCACCCACTTTCTCCTAATAGATTAATCACCCTACTAACTCGGACAGGCCGCAAAACCACAGCCTCTTTGTCCTGGCAGACAATTTCCCCTCGATCCCCAGAAAGACTTGGCAGCCGTATCTCGTTTCATGTTACCCGAGACCCCGGCTCAGCTGATTAAAACGAGCTTCTCCAGGAATATGAGAGAGTCCTCATAATCGAAATCACATCCAAAAGTTTCATCTGCAATTTAAATCTGCATGTGAAAGGTCTCCGAAGAAATCTCGCGCATTTAAGCCTTCAATGAACAAATTACAATGGGCCTGTCAAGGAGGACGTGTAATTTTCACCGAAGAAAAGTATAATTTTATTCATAGCGTCTGGACCAAAAGAGTTCCCCCTTCTTTTTTTTTTTTTTTTTTTTTTTTTCAAACTCCAATGACATAATAACTTTGCACTTCTCTGAAAAGGTCACTTGATACAAGACGGGCTCCTGCCTTCAGATCTCTGACACAAAACCTTAATAGAAGTGTGCATTTAATGTTCGGAGGGTCAAATCACAATTGGCATCAAATAAGACACCGCAATCTTGTAAGTTAGTCGAGTCTTGAGCTGGTGTAGCCTCATAAAGCACTCAGCCGCTTAACATAGCTCCTAGCGATGGGACTCTTGAAACAACCTCCTGTGCCAAGTAGCGTCCGTGAGAACTTAATGGTCCGAGTTCTAATTGGGAATGAAATATGGCTGAGACTCTCTCTGGAGCTGAACAGTGAGCCAGGCAGTGACTATGTGTGAACCTCGCATTTTGCTGAGAGCATGCTGAAATACTCCAAAGTAGAGAGGAGGTGCTAATTTGAAAAGCTGCGTCGGCTTGGAAATAAAATTTGCCGATGTACACGTCTTTCTTGGGAAAGACAGTCAGGAAATTACATGTTATAATGTGTTTATATGACATCATGTGTACATCTATTTTGTTTTTAACAACTGTCATGACAAACTATTATACATCTAAAATATTTGTAATAGTTGATAAGTAGCATTTGCCCTGCAATGGATTGGCACCCTGTCCAGGGTGTACCCTGCCTTGTGCCCGATGCTCCCTGGGATAGGCTCCAGTTTCCCCGTGACCCTGAAAAGGATAAAGCGGTATAGAAGATGGATGGATGGATGGATAAGTAGCATTTGTGAGCTGTAGGTAAAATTGAGATATATTTTAAAAACCGATTATTAACGCATCCCTCTGGGTAGTCCGGTTTCCTCCCTCAGCCCAAAGATGTTCTGTAGGCTTATTGGCATTTCCAAATTTTCTGTAGTGTGTAGTGTGATGGATTGGCACCCCATCCAGGGGGTCCCCCACCTTGTGCCCTGAGCTCCCTGGGATAGGCTCCAGGCCCCCCACGACCTTGTGTCGGATAACCGGTTCAGAAAATGGATGGATGGTTGGATAGATTATTAATGCCAGAGCCAACCATGGCCTGGGTTCTAAGAAACAAACTTGGCTATGTTCTCCGGGTGGGAGGGGCCTACTTTCTTTCCACAGTGACACTAGCCACCAGCTGTGAGCATCTGTGAGCTCATGTATGTGGAAGAAGGCAAACAGCACTGTCTTCAAGTACGTTACGCTGCCCTGTGATGCAACAGGTGTTAGCTCCACCCATCCCATTTTGGTAGCTGGTGAGTGGGAATTGGCAAAAATTACCCAATTGGTAATTTTGGATGATTCGTTAAACGCTCTTTCAAATATTCAAAGCATATTCAAAGAACGCCCAACAAATCTCATTAACAGAGATGCTAACATTTCCAATTACAGTAACCATAACATTTAGGAATTTTGGATTTTAAATTTGGCCTGCTAAGAAGCTCATATGCAGCTTCCTTGAAACACACCTATACAGGTGATTGTATGACATGGAGAGCGTCATCGTTCACGGCTGTCTCGAAATAATTTCCTTTAAAGCAAAATCAATAGAACACGCTCAGACATAAAGGATTCGTTTGTTGTGCCGTGGTTTCACACGCGGTTCCTCGGGGCTACGATCCATAAAATAATACTCCTAATAATAAATTTATATTTATAGGCGCCTTCCAAAGCCCAAGGACGTATTACAAAGAATAATCACAACATTAATGCAAGCAGCCCAAGAGAAAAGCCGTACAGCGCGTTCAAGGAAGAAAAGAAAAAGTTCATTTTTGTTCAAAACACAGCCTTGTAGAGAGGAAGGAGACCAAAGACTGCGAGCTTCACAGCAGAATGGAAGTGAAATCATGTTGCTTGTTACATGCTTCTTCTTCTTTTGGTACAGTAGCAGAAGAGTTGTTTCTTCTGGAAAAACACACAATCAAACACGACCGCACCAGAACCAGCTTCTTTGGTAATCGGGTCATGCCAATAATAAAATGACGCTTATTGACAGCTAGTCGGTATCGCACGTGTGACGTGGAGTGATGTAGACGCGAATGTTCCGAGGCGTCTGGCGGACCAGCTGCCGCAGGGACTCGATCAGACCTCCAGTCAATTATTCAACACACAGCACGTTCACAAAGAGTTCAGCGCAGAGCCCAAGAACGCTATCTCGCTGAGGGAGACTCATCAAAGTGCAAAGAAGAAATTAAACTCACCACAGACTCAAAAAACCGTGGGGGCGAGAAGTCAGGATACAGTGAAAGTTTCGACATTTCTTTCCTTAATAAGTGTGATATTGTGGTGTAGGCGACCAGGGAGGGTTTGGTCAGGGAGACAGTTTGGAGCGTGTTTTTTTTTTTTTTTTTGCTTTCAGAGGCGAATATATAGAGGATCTCTGAGATCATTAAAAAAACATTATGGCATTTTAAATGATGGATTATTTTACTCAATCAGCATTTAATATCACTGGACTGACAAACAAGCCTGTACCCCTTAGTAAGACAGACAGGCACACAGACATATAGACAGACACACAGACGGATCCTTCCGTCAGATCTTTTCCTTGAACAATTCTCTGATAGACAAACACTGCTGAGGGGTTTTTAGGTTTTTACTTTTTACTATAAACCTTTAATGAGTACTTAGTAAGACAGCCAGCCAGCCAGCCAGCCAGCCAGACAGACAGACAGATAGACAGACAGATAGATAGATAGATAGATAGATAGATAGATAGATAGATAGATAGATAGATAGATTTAAGGGGTCTTAGCTTCATTTAGAAGTTCTACCTGACCCCTCTCTGGTAGGGGAACACTGTTCTACATTAAACCTTTAAAAGAATCATTCATCTATCCGTCTATCCGTCTGTCCGTCTGTCTGTATGTCTATCTATCTATCTATCTATCTATCTATCTATCTATCTATCTATCTGTCTATCTATCTGTCTGTCTGTGTCTGTCTGTCTATCTATCTATCTATCTAGTTGAGAGAGATGGAGAGTCTCTATAGGGTTCTACATGAAACCTTTAAAGACAGACAGACAGACAGACGACCAGACAGACAGACTGACAGACACGTAACACTTGAAGGTTTATTTTTAAGGGATCCTCAAGGGTTCTTGAAATAAAAATGAGATGGAAACATTCCCGTTTTTTACAGAGCACTCTAGGGTTCTAGATATTTTTGTATTTATTTCTGAGTGGCTTTTAAGACACACACACACACACACACAAACACACACACACACACGCACAGATATTTGCATGGAAATTGTAGTAATTGCAGTAAACAGCATCCCGACAGCAAAAAGGGAACATACAATAAATTACAAATATATTGTATATATCGCACAGTTCCTGGATTAATTCTATAATATATGAGATATCGCACACAAGCGCATGCACCGCAAGTTTATTAGCACTCGCACCTGTTTTCATGCAAGTATACAAAGCTAATGTTTTCCTCATTAGTGCAGCTCATCCTGGATTTTTGACTTCCCTGTGTGTGTGTGTGTGTGTGTGTGTGTGTGTGTGTGTGTGTGTGTGTG
Source organism: Ictalurus punctatus (assembly GCF_001660625.3). Lineage (NCBI taxonomy): Eukaryota > Metazoa > Chordata > Actinopteri > Siluriformes > Ictaluridae > Ictalurus > Ictalurus punctatus. The sequence goes on from NC_030437.2 coordinate 3,175,694, forward strand.
TGTGGAGTGTGTGTTTGTAGAAAACAGTTCTTATATTTGTTTCCAGCTGATTTGTGAGCTTTATTACACAACACTACAGTGTAAAGAATTTCTATAAATTCTACAATACAAAACTGCGCTTCCAACCTATGTATTACGTTATGATACTGTAGTGGGTGCTATTCTGGGAAGAAAACTTCCTTAATTCCTTAAACACTTTTTTTTTCCGCATGGTTTTTAGGGACTCGATATTTAAATTCCATATGTCACAATGTATTTGACAACATTGACACCTGCCATGTTCCTTAATTAACCAGAAAACTCTTCAGACATCAAGCTTCAGGCCCAGACAGTGATGCTAGAAGCCCCAGTTACTATCTTCTCAGATTAGTTTAGAACTACCATCAATCACAGGTCAGATGTAAGCCAGGTATACCACCTCTCAATCCAGCGCGGAGCCCCAGGGTCAGAGGGGCCGCTGAGAGTTATCGCCCTCCAGATATTAATTCGTCTAAATCAAGGACAAGGCTATCCAGAGAAACCGTAGACCTCTGCTCATCCGTGCCGTCAGTCACGGCGTCCCTTTTTCTCTCGCCAGCATATCAATCATTCGATCAATACGATAGAGTCGTGGCCGCAAAATACTGACGCTCGCTGTCAGCTGTATGCTGTCCCCAATGTGCTGGAAAGATATTGATGAGGCACATGTAGAGCATGAAGTAACACCATAGTGAAATCTACTGTAACAGAGACGAAGCCTTTAAACAAAAGAAAATCTGATGATAAATGACAACCTGAGGTTATCCTGACCTTGTGTACAATTCTAACTGTCGCTGTACATACAGTATAAAATAGAAAGGAGGTCAAAATCAAACTTAAGGCTCATTAATATCAATAATCTTCAATCGCTGGGTAGTTGATGATGACTCTATTGACTAAATGCATTATTAAATATTTTTCCAGTCTCAGAGTTGGCCAGTCTCAGAGTACCGTGCTCGGGATTGTTTCAGGAGATCAGCAAGTTCAGCCAATCGGTTACACCATTCAGAGCTTCGAACATCATAAGCATGGCATTGTAGTCTATGCAGACATTAATAAGCAGCTAGATTATGAAGCAGACCACCGTGATGTGCTTTGACATTCTTTTCCTTGTCTCTCAGCACCATGTTTAGTGAGCATAGATCTTTTGGCCACGTTTCTCATGGTGGTCCACAAACATCTACGGTTGCACCCAGGTTCTTAGCTGTAGTAGCTGTGTGTCGCAGTCCTCCAATTTGCGTAATAACCCAATAAGTACAATTGCATATCTTTATCATAGAACTGAAATGTTTTATGAATATTATGTTTACTGAACTCATTTCACGTCCCTGTAAATGGAGAATCATAGTGGCCCTCTGTCGGAACCTTGTGGGACGCCGTATTGCATTTCCTTTCTGAAGGTTCTGAAGTATTTCTGTTAACGCAGTTCCAGTTTCATACAATTCCTTGCTTCTAAATATCGGTATAAGTGACTAATATGTGCTAAAAGTTATCTTTTAATGATTAACCATTACTGATTACTTTTTGTCTAGAAATAAGACAGTTTGCAGTGGGTATGTTTCAGTTTGTAAGGCCAGTTCACGTTACCAACTTTTGACCACAGTCATGGACTCTGTCAAGACAATCACATGTTGTCACATGTCCCAGAACAGCAATAATATCATTCGTCCATCTTGCTAGCAGTTATGCCAACAACACTAGCACATTACTGTCTTCATGTCCTGCTTCAGCTCCTGGATATAGAGCTACAACAATTTACAGACCTACTTTTTTTTTATTAGAAGCTGTTATCCAGTGTTGTGCGTAGTTATTTATTTTATCTTCATGTACTTTTTAAAAAACAAGGATATTTATGGAAGCTGGCAAGGAAGCGTTGGTGCTTTAGTGCTAGCTAACAGTGACCAGCAGCTGTGCACTGAGCTAATAGAGTCTGCCACAGATTGTCTGGATAATGAACAGGAGTCGAGCCAAGAGATTTCAGAGGTTAGCTAGCATCAGCACTAGACATTTAGACTAAAAACAGCTACCATTATGTTATGGTTGATTTGCTGCTTTTACACCGAAGCAAAACCACTCGGACAGTCCGTGACCCCCTGTGTAGCTAAATAAGACCATTTGAACAGTTTGTTCTAGTTTAGCCCTGTGAGCTTTTCCTGCATTTGTCCTATGGGAGAAAGTGCTTTAGGAGGTAGCCAGGTCGAAACAGAGGTTGAAAACGCCCTAAAGACAGAACCTATTTTTGGGTGCGTTACTGGGGACTGAGTATGGAAAAGGTTGTGCGATAGAAAGAAAGAAAGAAAGAGCTAATGGAGGAGCGGCAAGCCCTGAGATGCAGTCAGCACATTTTTATCAGCCTGATCGGCCCATGAATCAGGCTTTGTGTGGACTCCGAGGTGATAAATACCCGAGCGAGGGGTCTAACATACAAGATAGGCCTCATTGTTGGAGGAGCCTGGCCTGTATTTCACACGCCAGGCCTTATGGGTGATGGATGGGGTGAACCTGAGCAATATTTCTCTCTCCGCTCTCATCCTCAGGCTGTTGTCAGAGTGGAGAAGTGGGAGGTAGGGCAGGGAAAAAAAGTAAACATGGGCGTGTGGAGCAATTTGAGTGCAGGATGCTTAGATGAAAAATAATAATAATAATAATAATAATAATAATAATAATAATAATAATAATAGAGAAAGAAATTTAAGTTCAGACTTAACTTACAAAGCCTCTTATCCAGTTTCATCTGTTTATGTTGCACTTTATCTGAAGGCCATGTTTCTCAACTAAGTAATAATATAGGTCATTAATTGAAGTTGTGAATTGACTTTGAGGAAGAAAACAAATTTAAGCAATTTTCCACTTACCCCAAGACATGTCTGTTGTTCAAAGATTGCACTGGAGCTACAAGACTAATTTAGCTAACATGTAATGAAGGCCTATCTCACCAGAAATAGTAAGATCATAGTTGATGTGTTTTAGGACGCATCGTGACCTATTTGCGATCTTTAAAGTGTATGAAGCTTTATAGTCTAACAATATTGAAGGGCGGGGTCAGATTCTTGTCAGCACAGGACGACAACAATATAGTTCTACTAACGCACTAGGTGCCGCATTCAATGCTGGTGACTTTATTTCAAAAAGGGACCTCAATATTTACACAGGGAAAGTTCCTCGTATTCAGAGTCGGGTTACGCACGTACCTAAGTTGACTTTCTGGGTGTCCGATAAGATTAGCGTTAAAACGAGTAGAAGTTTGTAGTTATGTCTCTGAATACGGAATACTGAATTCATAAAAGCTGACTCTGCTAGTTATTATTAAAAAAAATTGATTACAGACAGCATATAATGTGATTTGAAGCAAGATATGAGAATGTATTTATTTACTGAAAAGATTATCGAACCAGCAATTGCTCCAGCTGTAATGTTACAGTGCATTCTATTATTTCAATTTCCAAACACATTAGACCCATGCAGAGGAGATACCCCCAAAACATCCTCCTGTTGGTTCTCTAAAACATATCCATGGATTATATGGAGCTACTGTAAATGGATTTACCATGCAGAATCTCCCCACAGATCAGAACTGAGCAGATTCTTTAGGCAGGCTGGGAGTTTTAATCATTTGATAAGTTAACTCAAGCCATGTCGGGAATGCGAATTCAATTCAGGCCTGTTAGAGAGATAGAGAACTGTTCTCCAGGCGAACAAGTGCTGAAAAAAAAAAAAGATCTGTTGATGAATAGAGATAAGAGCACTTGCTAGGTTTGGGTCAACTTGAAAACTCAAGTGCTCCAGCACTCCTACTACTTAATCACAAATTCCAACAGAGAAGTGTTTGCATTTCATCCGGCTTTGTGCTTCTACCATAAAATATTTCTCGCTAGCAGAGACATTGACATGAGTAATGTTTACAATATGATTGCGATTAATAGTGCTTATGATGCAATTATACCACTCTTTTCCTATCTAAAACCTGATGGGTTTACTTTTTATTTACAGATTCTACATTCAGTACACTTTATTTACAGATTCTACATCCAGTACACTTATTTTCACGGCTCACACCCCTCCTCCTCCCCATCTAAACACTGCTGGAAGGTAGGGTCATGATACTCTAAACGCAGAAACCCAACAGTGTCCGCACTAATCTAATAACAGGCTTGCGGCGCTAATATAATTAATTTGTTTATACTGATTGAAAATGTCCGATAAGTCGGGTTAGTAGAGACCCATTTGATAGAGTTAAATAGTTAAGTATAACTACAACAATGTATACTGACTCCTACATTTCAAGTATAAATACCTTTCCTAATGATTATAGTATCTATTACAGCAAATTAATTATAAATAAGACAAACTAAGTCTAGAGCACTTCCTTCCTTTCTACAGTTGAGTTCCTCCCAAGAGAAGGATGTCAATTCTCTTGGGAAAATGGCTTAATCAGCGAGTACATTATTTTACATTAGGAAAGAACAAAAAAAAAAACCACTTGTTATCGGGAAGTAATCAAGGACAGGGCACTGTGACGTGAGTTCCTGAACACCCTGAAGATTACTTTCCAATAACAGCATGTCCTGAACTCTATTATTATTGTCATGATGATGATGATGATGATGATTATTATTATTATTTATTTTATACTGTAGCAATTTGCCAACAATTACATTTTGTTTCTTTATCAAACAACGACACATTGCACTTTATAACCAAATTGAAGTTGTCGGAAACAAGTTACAGTTGAGGTCATAAGTTTACATATGCCTTGCAGAATCTGCAAAATGTTAATAATAAAAAGATTTATAAAATAAGAACGATCATAAAAATGGCATTTTGTTGTTTATTTAGTCCTGTCCTGAATAAGCTATTTCACATAACAGATGTTTACATATAGTCCACAAGAGATTACAGAGCTCCAGCAGAAAGTCAAGTTCTTGCTTGAGGTCAACGAGGTGACCTCCCAAGCCATGTTCCTGTCTGAGGTCAACGAGGTGACCTCCAAAGCCAAGTTCCTGTCTGGGGTCGAAGAGACGACCTCTCTAGCCATGTTCCTGCTCCTTTGACATCAGAGCTTTACCACCGACTGTTATGAATCGCTTGCACTGGAGACTCCTTCCCTGAAGGTTAAATAAACATTAAAAAGCATCACTATTGTAATGAAATTATTTATTAAATATCACCCCATTTTAATCCTTTTTTTTATTATTAGAAAAGTTTATGTACAGAGTCTGCCACAGAGCTGATAGCAAATGAAGGACTATACCTATTTTTTGATCGTTTTTTTAATATTAAATAATCGGCAAATGTGATGAAATATCACTTGTGTATTATTTGCAGATGAAAACGTTGCCATATTAGAAATGTAATTTTTTTTTTTATATAGCATTCAAGAAATACATTTTATTACAGTTAATAGATTGTAATTTATAACGCAGAGGTTGGGAACATTTTTTTTTTTTCTCTAGGGAATTAAAATTGGGACGCCGTATGCTCGCACGCACACCTGGGTATGAAACAAACCCTGCCTGCCTTCACAGTACAACTGTTTTGGCTGATATCAGGGAATTTCACCCAGTCGATGAGAAAAGCCTTCGCTGAGGTGCGTTAGTGAACCGAGATTGTTGTACAGTACGTACCGAGCTGACAATCATTTATATATAATATAATAAATAGAATAAATATAAATATCTAACAGCTTCATTCCACTTTCATTACAATATTGCTACGAAAAGGATTTAAATAATCTATAAATAATAATAATAATAAAAAAAAATCCACAAAAAGTTAAATAGAAATATCAGATTTTGGGGTCCATTTTGATCAATGTGTTTTCTGAAGTTGTTGATCTTCCTGAGATATCATTATTGTTTTCTTGACAGAAGCAATGTTTTTACTCTCTCTCTCTCTCTCTCTCTCTCTCTCTCTCTCTCTCTCTCTCTCTCTCTCTCTCTCGCTCATCCACATCTCCCACTCACCTTTTAATGTACGAGCGCTGAACCAAAGCGAATTGAATTATGGAACCGATCCAGCTCTTGCCCATATGGAAGCCTTCAGAGGACAAAAGCCGAACGTTCATTGAGCTCAATGGAACAAGGGGGCCATTAAGTTCCCTTTGTCAAGCTGCAACACACACTCTGAGGTGCGTGTACCACCCTTGGGCCTTTCGGTGACAAGTGTGAGAAGGAGTTATCCACCAGCAATGTACACATTCAACACATTTTGATGAGGGCAGTATGTTTTTTTTTTTTTTTTTTTTTTTGTCTACATCTTCTTTTTAATAATATTTTGAAGAAAAAAAAAATTATTAAATTTGCTGAGACGGGAGTCAAGGAGGCAATTAAAAACAATCTGCTGCATCGCTGCCTTCTGTCATCGCTTGTGAGAGGAGATAAGGTGCGAGCCTTCAAGCTTTTCAGAGCGTTTAGCACCCATAATCCTCTATTTACATGAGGAATGGAAATGCAAAAAAAAAAAAAAACCAACAACAACAATAAAAAAATTAAAAATTAAAAAAATGCTTGACACTGCAGTAAGGACTTGCAGGACATGACAAACTGGCACTTAGTCCTCTTGATGTTTCTCATGAATCTACTCTTGCTATATTACATAAGGAATAAAACACTCGGGCATGCAATTATAGGAAAATAATCAACGACATTATGGTGTAATGAACAGGAGCTACTGTTACCGCCACGAAAATGATTATTTTCCTATAAAAGCGCATCCTGAAGTGTTTCCTGTTCTAAAGTAAATACACATTGCACATTTTATCCGTTTATGCGTAATTACTAGTCAGACCTTTGCTCGTAGCGACTCCAGAGATCCAAAGCGACCCCAAAGTCGACTTTGTCCTCAAAATGAGTTGCTGATATTTTAGAAAGCGCATATTTAATCACAGAAAAGTCGAACGAACCTCAAACGCTCCGCTCCGTATACTGTACGTCGCTTAGCGACTTTGGTTTCCATGGCTACCACGCAATTTATTTCTGGTTCCCGCCGTAGCCATCCCTACAGCTGTCGTTGCTTAAAAGGGGTAATATCGGTTGTTGGTCGTTTAATCAGCAGCTGTGTATGCTAAGCTTGCGATGTGTTACTGTTTGAATGTAGTGGAAGGTGTGATGAAGCTGACGTTGAAGCAAATCTAAAGTTTACAGAGATTTCATTCGGGGAAGGATTTCATCAAGAAAACGAATCGCCTTCTGACCAATCAGAACGGAGAATTCAACAGCACCGCGGTATAAATGAGATGAAGAATCAAATTTGAGGCTTGCGTACTGTAATTCTTGATATCTGGTGACATTGCAGGACAAGGTTTGTTGGACAGTGTATCGTGTTTGGAATCGATGCACCGTAATGTCCAGCGGTCGTGTTCCCCGTCTTGCGTCCCCAAGCTCTATTTAATTATTGCGACAGCAGAGCGCTGCTTACCCTCTCCAGCAGCAAGCTTGGTACGCTGATCAATTTGGGCCAAGGTAATTCCATGCTGTTATTACCTGTGTACTCTCTCTCTCTCCCTCTCTCTCTCCCTCGGCACCATTGGGAAAATTAAATCCCAAACAAAGTAATAGCTGTTACGTATAATGGTGTGTAATGAGAAAGTGTACCCCCCCTTCTGAGCCCTCTGATTGGCAATAGTGATAAATTTGTTTAATTACCGCACGCCCGAGGGGGAGGTTTTAGATCTCGGCACCACTGACGTTTTAAGACTATGGCATGCTGAAAAAGAAAAATCGGTGTCCTACAGAGGCTGTAACCATAGGTAGCCCAGCTGTTGGAAAGACGCCAGTGAAGAACGACTCGAAGACCCTGTCATCCATCACAATCTGCCCTGTTTTCTTCTCCATCTATCCCCCCACCATGTTTTCATGAGAGAATTCATCAGGCCTGTTTGGCCCAGGGCCGCTAATCTCGACATTTTCGGCTGCTGGGTCAGGACTTACGCAGCGTCCACAGCTCGCTCTGCTGACCTGGATGGATGGAGGGAGGACGGCTGGAGAGGGAAAAAGGAAAGTCGATGCAGGGTTTTATTCATTTAGAATTGTTTTTTTTTTTTTCCCCGTCCCTCTCCAACACTATTCACAGGCTCCATATTTACACTCCACCTGCACACACTACAACAACAAGATTCCCAGTAATAAGTACACTAAAGGCTTTTGTCTGTTAATTTCCATACACTTTCCATCCAAATTGTTTATATCACTATTTTAATATTCCTCTATTACCCCAGCACTTCTGATTGGTCGGAAGATTGCTGACATACTTTATTTATGTTTTTATTATAATTAGTAACGCTTGTTATTTGTTTATTTAGCATTTAGGGAAGGAGTCTCCAGTGTCAGTGTTTTGTAAGAAATATGAGAAAATCTTCAGGACAGAGGAGTTTGTGGTTTCTTCCCTTGAAAAAAATTGTCTTTGAGAGAGAGAGAGTGAGAGAGAGCGTGTGAGAGAGAGAGAGAGAGAGACAGAGAGAGAGAGAGAGATGAGAGAGAGGCTGGTGAGGGACTCGCTTGTGTTGCCGAAGTTCCACAGCATATAAAAAGTATGACACGTTGTTGTTTCTGTTAAAGGCTAGAAGAAGAATAAAACCCTTTAGGATGAAGTAAAACAATCAACTTCAAACTTCGGGGTGATACCCGGAACTCCGCTTCATCTTAAACACGTTGTCATTGATTATTTTCCTTTAACAGCACATCCTGACGTGTTCGATTCCTTAGATACAGTGCATTGGGTATTTTAAAATGAACTTTAATAACAGGAGTGCTGTAAAATCTAACCGATGATCGATGAATTCGCAAAGAAATACTGAGATGAGCCACAGAAGTCCTGGAACCAAGATGAACCTCTACCAAAGTGATGGAAAGGCTAACGTGTGGAGAAGGAAAGGATCTGCTCATGATCCAAAACATACAAGCTCATCTGTGAAACATGGTGGAGGTAGCGTCATGGCTTGGGCTTGCATGACTGCTTCTGGAACATTCTCACTAATCTTTATTGATGATGGAACTTGTGATAGTAGCAGCAGAATGAATTCAGAAGTTTACAGGGACATCTTGTCTGACAATTTACAGAGAAATGCATCCAAATGAATTGGGAGGAACTTCATCATGCAGCAAGACAATGATGCAAAACAGCAAAAAATTGGATGGTCAGTTGGTTCAGTTTCTGTGTTTTATGTTGTTTAACACGTCTAGATGTAAATACCAGGTAATAAAAGCCGGAATCCTAAACTCTCGTCTCATATCCATATTCTGATCTCTTTGGTGTAGAGCACAAACAAATGAATTGGCCTTGCCGTTCCAATAGTTTCGTAGGGGACTGTATCGCAATAGATTTCCTGCTTGAAATCCTGATGCGTCCACTTCTCGGACACGTTCACGCTTCTTTCTTCTCGTCGATCCGCTTTTATCGTCCGTGGTCCGGAAAACGCTTCCTGACTTCCTTTACTCTCGGTTCTTTCTTGCTGCAAAGCTCATCAAGGTGTCTGAGCAATCTGATCTTTGTTCACAGACTGATTAGTTTCTGACTACAGAAAGCGTCGGAGAACCGGGAAGACGCTTTAATCTCTGAACGCACTGTGACTTCACCAGATGTATGTGACGGATGAACTGCTTCAGAACTTTCTTTTAAAAAAGAAAGTATAAAAATCTCTTGTGTTCAAATTCCATGATTCAAACCAATGAAAGCATGAAACTAACACATTTGATCTAAATATGTCAGTTTCACCCTTCACATGATGAAATTTTCACCTTTTCTACCATGTATAGTTCTGAATGCTGACTGCGTACACAACACAATCTTTGCAGGATGTAAAGTAAAAACAAACAAATAAACAAAAAACATTTCCACATCATTTTTGGTGAAATATATTTACGATGCCTTAAAGTTGACGTCTGTTAGGCAGAACAATTCTCACCAAAGTTTTTCTGCGTTTTTTTAAAAAATTTTTTTTTAGCCACACAACATACAGTACGACATATTTTCCCAGACTGCAACACAGGACCATTTTGACAGAAATTGTAAAATTGATTGCACAAAAATTGATGACGCCATGACGTCCCATGCCCACTATTTTCATCCAGCTAACACTGTTGTTATTGACACCATGAACTCGTCCTAATATGACTACCAGAGCAGACGTCATGAGGAAGTACTGCATCCTCAGCATGATATGGACAAATATAAAAATTTCTGCCAAAATTCCCCCCGACCCCCAAAAATTAATGAATAAATAAATAAATAAACCCAAAAAGTAAGTGCCGCTTTAGGTGTATACATCCAATTACTTTCTAACTGTACTGAAGTGTTTTTTTAACTTGGATTTTCTTTTAGCTAATACTTCGGACATTTCCAAAACGTCTTACTTTTCTCTATAATCACATGTCCGTGACTTCTTTGCCTTCAGATGTGTTCAAGTTATTATTTTGCTGGCTAACACGAGAGATTATCAATAAAGCTGTTGTTTTCTCATTGTCCTTGGCTCCTTGTGGGACTAATTTACCATCAGTGATTTAAAATCAGTTTTGCTTGTTGTTGTTGTTGTTTACATTGCCTTTCATACTTCATGGATTTATTCGGTTTATTTTACTTGAGTAAAGAATTTTGGCCATTTTACAACCTTGGAATTTACGTAGCTACTTTGATATCTATGTTTTTAAACTCAACCATATTGGAGCAATGTTGATTCTGTAAATGGTTTTCCGTAAATGCGACGGAGTAATTCGTCACGTAAATGGTGACGAGTTAGTGGTTAGCACATTTGTCTTGCACCTCCGCGATTGGGGGTTCGATTCCCGCCCCTGCTCTGTGTACATGGTACTAGTATGTTCTCCCCGTACTTCGGCGGTTTCCTCCGGGCACTCCTGTTTTCTCCAACAGTCCAAATTAATTGCACTGTAGGCTAATTGGCTTCTCTAAATTGTCCGTAGTGAGTGAATGTGTGTGATGGATTGGCACCCTGTTCTGAGTGTCCCCTGCCTTGTGCTCTGAGTCCCCTGGGATAGGCTCCAGGCTTCCCGTGACCCTGTGTCGGATAATTGGTATAGAAAATGGATGGATGGATGTTCATTGAAAATGTTTTCCTTAAGTTAACTGTACATTAATAAATTGGACAGCTTCAGTAAACATAAGCTGAAACTTGATGCAAAGATCTGACCTAGTGTTGACCATGATTTCCCCAAACCCATACCGAGCAGTAATTGGATGTAAGACAATTAACTCAATGTCACAAAAACATTTTGTTTTCCCCGCAAACCTTAACCATCCTTACATTTTTCTACGAGTTGGCTGGTGTGATCTCTCATTAGACAGGGTTGGATAATCATCAGCGTCTGAGTTTATTAGGCCGCGAGAAACTAAAAGAAACTAGTCACGTAAAGTGGTCAATCTTACAAACTATTCCAGTCACAGTGATGCATGGCTGAAGACCGCTGGACATATTTCACCTTCTCCGCTGTCCAGCATGAGAACTGGACAACTCCATCCATCAACGCCATCGATATACACACAAATAACCCTGCCATGACTGCATGAGGGGGGTCTCATTATCTCACACACACATGCAGAGACAAGCTGTGGGGTATTTCTATCAAAACGTGCAGTGCGTGAGAAATGCTGTTAGATGCTCACAGTCATTTTATTGAACTGATTCTTCTAACTAATTCTTCTCATTTAAAGTAAATATGTAAGGAATTAAACACCTGGGTGTGTGTGGTTATAGGAGAATTAACCTGCAATGGATTGATGTAATGAAACCGATTCTCCCTGAAGTTGGTTATTTTTCTATTACAGCCCTTGCTGAAGTGTTTTATTCCGCTTATACCACAGTCATTTTCCAACGATCGCAGTGTTTTATTTATTAAAGATTGGTATGTTGTGTGTGTGTGTGTGTGTGTGTGTGTGTGTTTTTTTTATCTATTTATAGTTACATTTAATGCTGTAGAGCTTCCATAAATGTTAAAAGTCTCCTGACATCAACAATTCAGTCAATTAACAATTAAATAACAAGTTCATTAATAGAAGAGCGTGCAACATAAAGTCGACTAGCTGTTAATATAGAAACGACCAATCAGATTAGAGAATTCAACAGCGCTGTGGTATATTAAGTTCTAGTATATGACTTGAAGTATTTTCTCCATGCACAACATTTCCATATCAGGCACAAACTCCAAAATTCCTGGTAGTTCTACTCAAATTTAACTATGTAAAAACATGTGGATTGAAACAACACTTTGTAAAAAATAATAATAACAGTGGCAGATAACCATACTATACTCTATATATTATAATGGATTATACATCCAAAGTATATCAATGAGGTAAGCTTTATGTTATTGTTATGAGGGAATCATTTTCAGGTTCGTATCAGTCTAAGATCCCTGCAAAAAGCTGAAGGTGTCGTAAAAAAAAAAAACAAGATCACAGCCGCGGACTGTAAAATCATCATTACGTACTCGACGTACACGAGACGAAGCAGCACGGACTTCAGGATTCTCACTGACTCCTACTGAAGCTCATCACCGTACTAAAGAAAAACAAAAAACATGCACGCTTTGGCTCTTTTTCATTATAATCTGCATAAAGGGTTATTACGAAACCCTCTCTATATTGCACTGTAATTGTTCTGTAGATGCAATGCGGTTCCGGGACGCTCTGTGTGCTACGAATGTGTGTGTGTGTGTGTGTTATGAATTCCAAGCCCAATCTATTGACGAATTGATTGTAAAAATCACAGACGCTTAGGTGTGTGCAGGAACGTGAGAACGGCACAGAGGACACGGGAGACGTTGACAAATAGGAGTAATCTAGCGGCGGCGCTATTATTTACACGCCCGCGATCCGGCTTTGCCTGCTATTCCTTTTGGATTAAATGAGCTTAAATTATCGACTGCACTCTCACTAGGGAGATTAATAAAATAAGGGCCTCGCCGTGATTCTGGAATAATATTCGTGCAGTAGGCCCAGGCGTTATTTATCTTCTGCCTCCTATGAAATATGAGTTACGGGGGGTGGGGGGATACATGGAGAGGAACAAAAATATTTGGAATAAGATTTAATAAAAATGTTTTTAGTACATTTGTACGGTTAAACCTTTGGGTTGAGACGATTCTTTTTCCTGTCGATTTCTTGATGTTAAATGAGTACCATGGTTGAAATTTCTTCTTAGCACAGAAATAGCAAATCCACACACTGTGGTTAACTAGCATCCATACTAATGGCACTTGTGACATCATCAGTGAATATCATTCGGAATATCTATTTTTTATTTGTTTTTTAAAGAAAGAAAAAGAATGACAGAAAGCACTTTCCTTCTCGTGATCGTCAAGAAATTCGGATGATGCAACTTCCTGTTTCTTAATGGGGAACGTGTTGAAGCTGAGTGAATGGACGTTGAATGAAAAGGTACGTTTTTCATAACCTATAATGGACGACTCGTGGTAAAGACCGCTTTAAGCATGACTTATTAAATGGATTCACATACTAATGCAAAAAAAAAAAAAAAAGATGATTGACGAAATATTTTATTTTATTTTAAGTGCTGTAGGTCTTGTAGGTTTTTTTTTTTTTAATGTTGTGATTTTATCTCAAACATGCATATGGGTTAAAGTGAAGGACAATGTCTTTTATTTCTAAACGTAATATAAAGTAGGACACAAATGACGAATCGCAAAGACATCACCGACTCTGGTCAAATATTTTCCTCATCCTGCTTTTCCAAGGAACAAAGCGTTCGCTTCACTCGCATCGTGTGCGGCTCTTCTCTCTTAATGGAGGGCAGAAGCTTCACAATGACTTTTATTCACTCTGATGTACACTCGGGTCCAAAAGTCTGAGTGCACTACCAAGAACTGACTGTAGCTCTCAGCAACGAGCTGGTGTGCTCGGAATAAATGGGCTGTAATTTCCAGCGGCTGTGTTCCCTTTTTTCCTGTCCCCGAGCTTGTCCACTCTAAACCATTTAATTATTGTGCCACTTGAAAGCTCCCTAGCCTCTCTAACAGTGAGCTTGATGCAGTTTGGGCTGAGCCAATTTCCCCTTTTTAACGGAACCGATCTTCCGGCAGATCAGGATTTCGCGTCATGCTAATGAATTCTCAGCAGACACGGCTAACTGGCTATAGCTCAAAGCTTCGCAATGCCGGGGGCCTGAAATACATTAAACGTAGACTTTGACTGGAACAAATTATCAGCAGAGCGACACCGTCATGCTCATTCAGAGGATTTGTCTGCAAAACTGCCCCCTGAAGACTCCATTCACTTGCCGAACGTAGACTTTGAGTCATCTTTACCCATACTTTTCTTCTGGTGCAGTTCTAATAAACTCAACCCCCATCCCCCCACCCGGGGCGGAACTCGATCTGAAGTTCGTAAATGATAATAGCACGAGAGAGCGATCTTAACGGGCCAAGGTCTCGATGGTTAATAAATCACTGCACATTTTATTAGGGGATTTGAGATGGGTGAATGAATTTTACAAGATGCCTGCTCTGGATTTTTAATGGACGGAGTGATACGGGTTCTTCATAATGGAAGACGACGAGCGTGATTTAAAGCCCGTGCCTCGGCATAACATAAGGTCAAGGTCATTTGAAGAGGAGGCATGAATTTTGCATGGAGAATGACACGAATGCGGTGAAAGGTGAAATTTCAGCCAAGCGAGGAAGTAAGTAGAGATGCTTTAAACTTTGACGCTAGGGACGAATCGAGTTGCCTGCTTTTATCATACGTCAGCATCAAATTTACATGCTCCCTGCACTTTAATTTCCTTTCTCCTGGACATCGGTACGAGCGGATGCTTTGAAAGCTGTCGATAAATGAACCTCGAAAAAGGAAAAAGAAGTCGTAGTGCTCTTCGCATCGCATCCCATTTATCACGCAGAAGCGTCAGGATCGATCCGTCAGCCGCCTCGAAAGTAATCCGGCCTGGCAGGAAGTGTCAAACATCAAAAAGGGGGAGAATAATTCATTTTTTCGGTTGCAAGCTGGAAATGGGTGCCAAATGCTTGTTTGACAAAAGTTTAAGGTGAAATTTTCATAGCTCAATTTTCAATATAAAGTGTCTTATCTAGGATTTGGGCAACCATAATCCACCAGAAAACTTAAATGGCATCGCATCGATTCGACAGGTCTCTTAAACTTTACCAGAATGCTGAACGCCATTCTTCCAAAATCATTTTTTATAATGCTTGTTCTCCAGGGTCTAACAGGCTGCTCCAAAATCTCCTAAAGGTGTTCCGATCGGATGAATGTGAAGACCATAGCATACACCTTGCACCATTTTCATCCTTCAGTGAGTCCTTCTAGTTTGTCGATGGGGGCAGAGTCATCCTAGAACTTACCACGCCCATCAGGATAGGAATAACGGTGATCAATCAGAAGACGTTTGGTTTGATGGGTAGTGATGCTTTCCTCTTAACGGGAATCATACCATTTCTCAGCTGCCAAGACCAGGCTGAGATTCCTAGACAGTTCAAAATGAATGCTTTCTGTATAGCCAGAGGGTTACAACTGCCCCTGACCCTTCCTACCATATCTGAGCTAATAAATGAGGCTCCTAACCCCTAGCTGCTTCCTGTAAAAAGAAGGAAAGACAAAACATGAAGCAAAAGCATGAAGCACTGCTGAATTCTTCATTCTGATTGGTCAGAAGGTGTTGATTATATAATGCTCTCAGGAGCTTGTACCGTGACACATATTGGGATGTACAATCATCAAAATGATTCTAAATGATAACAAATGATGTCTAGATCGTGATCGTTTCTGGTTCAGCTCTGCTCAAGAGAATGACAAATGAGAAACGTTAAATGACATAAGTGCTTTAAGAGAGCAGGGACGTCCAATCAGCAGCAGTCACTGATGAATCATTAGACAAGGAAGGAAATAATTGATTCTCCATTGATCAATGGAATGATGAGCTTTTATGGTCTTTTAATGAAGGACAGTGGGTCAAGAGGGGGTCATTATGGCACATAAAAACCTATTATGGCTAATCCTTTGAGTCAGATGCTCCCCAAGGAAAAATTGGTGGAAACCATGGATTTACTGAGAGTAACAGTACTAAATTCCTACAAGGGTTTTACTTTAAAAGAGTTCTTGGGTTCTACATACAGTAGTTTTACCTTTTAGTGGAAAAAAATGAGCTGAAAAACAATCAAGGGTCCTACAATTAACCTGTCGCGCTGCAGCATTCTCCAAGTTTTATAATTTCCACACTGTCTTTCTGAAGAACTTCATCTGTCACATACATCTGGTGAAGTTCCACAGTGCATTCAGAGAAGAAAGCGTCCTCCTGATGACTCACCTCTTTCTGCAGTAAGAAACTAATCAAGCTGTGAAAAAAGATGATCGTTGAAAAAAAGATACCTCGATGACCAACAACATCAGAGCACTTTGCTCGAAGTATCCAGGCCATTTAATATCTTTGGTGTTTTTGGATGGTTAATTGTCAAAATGAGTTTTAGCATTTACACCCACTGTAATAATGAGTGTTAATTATGGTCATTTCGTAACATGTAATTTAATTTGAGATAATTAATGTGGCTGAATTTAAAGCTCATCAAATAGTTTTTTTTTTTTTTTTGAAAGACTTTACAGGACAGACTTGAGAGAGAAGATTCAACACATCTAACACATTTGTGCTATTCTTAATCTTCCTCAAGATATTGAATTTAAGCAGATATGAAATAAAAAACACTTGCAGTAATGTCTTAATTAAGCACCTCAAAAATTCCTTAACGCTTAAAGGTCTTAATTAGGCACAACAGCAAAGAAAATTGCGCAAGGTGGAATAAAATAGCTCCTGGTGATCAGATTACATATACACTATTAATAAAAGCTTAATTCTTTTTCTAGTGAGACACATATTAACCATCACTCGAATGTGAATGCACCCGTCAAATTTCATCACAGAGGTTTTCTTGACTGATTAGATGAAGATAATCAATATTGTTTGTCACTTCGTTGTTGATAAAGTTGAGCAAAATGAGAAGAAATCCGAGGCAATGTTTCCGTTACAGATCTGCAGACAGTGTGATGAGGCTTGGGATTTGTTTAACCTTTGCCGAGGCGCTTATTTTCAGGGTTAAATGTTAGAGGATGGTGTGGAAACTCCTAATTCAGTCTTGCACTGCTATAGGAAGCATTTGGGATTTGGCCAAGCAAGGAAGTAATGAAGAGAATATGATATTTCATTGATGTTCTTAGCCTTTTTCATGATAGGTGGAGGTAAGAAGATGATGAGCCCAAACACACACACACACACACACACACATATCATCGCTGTCGGGTGGAAACCTCGTATCTCCATCTTTTTCTTTTTTTCTTTCTCCATAAATCAGTGCTATTGCTCACGCTTTACGTCTGTCTGTGGATTTTACAATATTTAACCAAAGAAAAAGTATTAAAAAGAGCTTGTGACTAAATCTCGTAACTCTCGTTGGATCCTAAAACTGTCAGGCAAATCCTCACAGCTCCAGTAGGAAGCAGTACTGAGTCAGAGTTGGTCGTAGTTGCTGCACTCAACTGGCTGTATTTTCAAGACAACCTCTGCTTGTTTGCAATGCAAGGGTAAATAAAGATCTGGAGGTCTAAATAAATACATTGTTTCCTTTACTCGAGAAACACTCTGCCTTTATGAAGGCTAAGACATGCCAGAGAGGAATAGAGTGCAGGAAAACCACGGTAGGTTGGAGCGAGTTTAATCGAGCATTTTCCGTCAAGTCGTAGCCGATACTGTCTTCAAACCTGTGCATAAAAACACTTCATGTTTTTGATCACGAGATTTTGGCCAAATGTATTTAACAAGATAAGCACAAACGTAGATACAATAAACTTTGATGAAAACGTAATGTGATTTACTTTTAACGATGGACAAAACACATATGCCTTTCAAAAAAAACGTCTGAGAAAGGAACAAGCCGGTGCGCTTCACAGGCGCTGTTTTTATATATCACGCGACCTGCTTAATAGCCACGTCGCCTGATCACGGCAGGCATGATGTTACACAAGCTTACAGATACCGGTCACATGCGATGGTGCTTCCCACAGCGTGAAGCTCACGCAATTCCTATTTTGTGGCCACATATGCTTAGCTCACGACCACAGCTGTATATTAAACTGAGTGAGACAGTTGAATTAGATCACTGCGACCACACAAACCTAAACATGGAGATGACTGAATGAGGTAAAATGGCATACTGGACTCACTGGCGCTGTGACATGGATATGTCATCAGCCTGTGTCCTTATGCAAAAATAGACTTTTTCACCTGTTCCTTCCAGATAATTACCTGGACGTCATGTGTTAAGTATGGTATTCCACAACATCATAATTTATGTTCTCAAGTAACACAATTCATGGACATGGCCACAAATTATTACCCCGTGGTCTCAGTATACTAATTCATGGCCATGCCTTATTAAATACTGTAAATTCACCATGTCGCTGCAGCAGCTCCATAGTTAAGTATTCTAACACGATTCTCCTATAACATTTAAAAAGTAACTGCTGCCTGAATACTGCCTTTTTAAAATGCATCCTGGACTGAATACAGATATTTCAATTTCGTATTCAGAACCATTATTTTTCAGCTTAACCCTGGTCTTAGATGATCATGTTAGCCTGTGATCTGACCTCTGACCTAAATAAAAATTCCACATTTTACTCTGCCGCTTAACTCGTCTCTATCCAGAGCTGTAATACAAAAACCTCTTCATCTTTCCGCCTCTACATGTGGCACGGTGTGTTCAGAGCGTACGGTCGTATTTTTATACGAGTGATGATGGATGGAACGGCGATAAAACTTGACTTGACTTTGTTTAGTCCTCCATCAGTATTTCCACAGCGGTTATACGATCACTAAAAAGAGCCGCATTCGCACCCGTGGGGTACCCTTTCCGTTTTATGTTACACATCAGTGTTGTATCAATATTACGATACTCAGGCCTGTTTCAATGAGTGCGAGTGAGGAAGAGTGGCTTCAGGTTATGCCAGCGGTGCACTCCAGCTCATAAATTAAAAGGTGACGGCTGAAGAAGGCAGCGTATGATGGACTCGACCATCATGAAAGTTAATGGAGCGGTCGGAGATAGAGGGAGAGCATGCTCATTGGGATTAGATTTTTTATTCATCTCTGCATGATGGTTCCACTTCCTTGGAGATAGATGCTAGAGCTCTTCTATCGGGTTCGGATCAAAATGACCATTCTGGTTTTCCATTAAGTGATTTTTTCCCCCCAGTTTCGGCTCAATTCTTTGACCTGATACCACAAATGAGGCTTCAAGTCACTGTCCTATTCTTTCCATCACTTATTTATAGCCAAGCATGGGAAGGGCTTTTAGGGCTCCATTACCATCGATACTGTTCCAATTGAATGCATTGGTTAGGGATGGATCAATGCTGTCACTGGTATCGGTTTTGGTCTGACTCATTTACTCGTATTCGTTTTCCTTAAAAAAAAAATGCACTGATGCACTACAAAAGTGCACATGATTCTATGTGACATAAGCGCAGTGTACACTGTCACGATAATGAACAGATGACACAACATGACAGCGCTCTTGATGTACTTCATGATTAATGAAGGCAATCAAAACAAAGCAGACAGCAAACTGTGCTCTGCGAAACTACCAAAAGGAGGAACTACAGCTTCTTATGACAATACAACTAACCTAATGAAAGATCTTATGGTGCGAAAACAATGGCTTTAACAGAGAGTGTATGGACGGTCGACCTGAGCACACAGAGCGTTATGTGTGAGCATGGAGCAGTGAATAACGCATGCAGAGACACTACTGCATGTGAGAGCACTTCAGTTATGTGAGACCTGTGCTTCCTTTCCTTGCGAGTCTTAAACATAAAACTCAGCGTGATAGGTTCCTCACTAGCAACACTACCGCAAGTGCTAGCTAAGCTTGCAGTAGTGGCTTGGCGGTTAAGGCTCTGGAGTACTGATCAGAAGGTCGGGGGTTCAAGCACCAGCACTGCCAAGCTGCCACTGTTGGGCCCTTGAGCAAGATTGGCCCTTAACCCATGATACAGGGGCGCTCTGACCCCAACTTCCTAACATGCTGGGGTATGTGAAGAAAATATTTACAGACAATGCTAGGTGAGTAAAAACAACACCTTAGCCAGTATGTTGTTCTTGATAATCACTGCCAGTCAGTCACTTTCAGATAATGACTGTCAGTCATTGACAACGAAGGATTCGGATGCAATGAAAACAATAAACGTACTTTACTTATACCTGTACTGAAGTGTATACTGTATATACTGTAAATGGTTTGCCAAAGTGAAACAAACAGAAAAAGTCTCTTCTCTACTGCAGCTCAGAACATATGTACTCCTACTTGTATTCAGTCAAGAAATTACTCTAATGATCACTATAATAAAGTAGCATCCTTATTAAAAAAAAAAAAAAAAAAAAAACACTCAACATCTGCACACTCAATTAACTCAGGTCAATTAAGTTGCCAGTAAAAATTACAAATGAGTCTAACTACAATTTTCTGTAATTATAATGCTGTATAATGTTTCTCCAGTAGCGGCTCCTGACCATAAATTTCAGTGGGGCAGATTCTGGCTCGTATCGTAGCATATATGATTAACCCACTCGATTGATTGACAAATGACTAAACACGTGCAGAACTCTTTTAGCAGAGGTCTAGAGTCCTTGCGTAATTCAGCCTGAGGCCGACGCTCTAATGTTGATTAGCAAGCTCGACATACGTATAAAGAATGTTATATTAGAATGCACACATTAATGTAACGTTTATCGTGTTTGAATATTGATTTAGAATGTTACGGGCGGAAAAATCCAGGAGAGGAAAACATGAGCGCATGGGGAACTGGGTTATTTAACAAAACGAACACAAACAAACTATTTACAGGCTATTTTTTTTTTTTAATCTATTTGTTTTATTTATTTATTTATTATGATATTTTATTGATTGTTCTTTTGCAGTTGTTTCCCTTTCTGGAATGTAGAAATGTCATATTGGCCTATTCATATTTATTTACAGGCTACTTGCAAGAGCGCGTTTAAACTGATTTATGCTTTCCGCCCGAGTCACAGCCGCCCAGCCTTTTTCAAATTTTCTTTAAGGAAGTTTTTTTGAAAATTCACGAAAACGCGTGTTGTCGAATAAGATCACAGCTGGCAGATGCCCTGTGAAATCATATCTTTCTTTGGCATTGGCTATTACAGTGTCACAAACTTCACATGCGATCTGCAGTAAATAGGGTGCGCTCTTTCGTTTAGGCTGCGCAGCCGTGCGGCTATATTTTACGCAAAGAGATGGTACATCTCCACGGATTTTGCCAATGGAATCCACAAAGCTTCTTGTGACTCTGTCTGCCCCTACTGCATCAGTTCCTCGCTTCTGATGCTGTGCATAGAGGATGTCAACACGGGGCATGACTAAATGAAATAGATCCAAGAAGAAGAGAACTTCGTGATCGGAAAGCATACGACAGAAATCTTTACCCTCCCTAATAGTAACTGAATCAAAGCCTCAAGGTGACTGGATAGATTCAAGACATTCCAGTAGAATGGCTTGATTTTCATAGACGGCGTTGACAGCACTGAAATTCCATCGCGTCTGAGATGACCGTGGTAGCTGTTTCCCTACTGTTTCATCCAGAACTGCTGTTCTTTTTGGAGACCTCGAAAAAAAAAAGAAGATGAAAAGCCACCGAGATCAGAGAAGAAACATTGGACAGGTTCCACTGCGGATAGAGCTTACTCCATTCTCAAATTTAATTGGTGTTTATAGCAAAGCACAAAATGTGCATTCGGGTGAATGTCCTACACTTTCCTACGCACTCCTCCAGATGCTCCTCTCATCACACGAGCCCCATCGAATGTTTGTGCGAGGAGTCTCCCCTCACTGTCAGGGGGGCAAACTACTCGGAACTGCTCTAATAACATCTTAGAGATCGAGTCGGCATTCGTGTCTTTTTAAAACCAAAAACAATCGATCTTGAACAGTGTTAGCGGGATCAATATAATGGAACACTGCTACGAGTGGGCATTGAGTTGATATGTCTGTGGTTTCGTCACACTGTACAGACCGAAAAGCTGATGTTTTCAGATCACCTATAATGTGGCCCTGCATTACATCAAGCATGCGGCCCAGTAAGGTGTTCTGAATGGTTTTAGAGGTACCCTTAGAAACAGTGGCGTGCTCAAGATGTTCCTGCGTGATAGTGTCAAGGGAAGTGACAAAATACGCAAGACTTCTAAAAACATCTGGATTGTTGGAGGGTTCCGTCTCATCGTGCCCGCTAAGAGCTAACTCGAACGCCCTACAAAAACGTATGCAGTCAATTAACTGAGAGGATGTGCCTATTTTTATAGACTTCCTTATTGTGGTTTCGCACACCAACACTGTAGCTCTCATCTAACTGTGCGGTTATATGAGCTTGTCCAAGCATGGCTAGTTTCATTGCACAGCTCAGATGAGCTTTTCTAGATTCATGTTTTTTAGCCTTTTCAGAGAAGTGCTTTAAATCCCACACCTACACTACTCCACACATCCCCCTGTCCCCCTGTTAAAGAACAGAAAAGCAAGCATGGGAAACAGAAAAATGTTTCCCAAAAAAAGACTATCATTGTGATTTGTTTGTTGTACAATTTTTTATATCTGGTTTGTCAGGGCCAAATTGTTTGATAGCCGTTTTTCTCGCTAGCTGAAAATCTCGCAAACAAGATCCGTGCCACTCGCCATCTTCACAGTCTGACGCCTCACAGTCTTTCACAGTCTGACACAATCATATACGCTTTGCTGACGTGGAATGATCAGCAGCGTTCACGTAACTTAGAAACAAGCGGGGAAGTCTCATATCTGCCCTTATGGCTCTCAATGAGAGTGTGCTGCATTTCCATTTTTCACCACAGATTTACATTGGAAAAGTGGGGCGCTGTTGAGCTCAGGAGGGCCCCGCTGCCCCACTTTCTCACTTTACTTCTTAAAATAGACTAGAAACTTGGAAAATGATCATCGAGTTAACAATTTAGGACTGATTAAGTTTATGATAATGAGTCTTTATTGATCACATATACATTACAGCACAGTGAAATTCTTTTCTTTGCATGTCCCAGCATGCTAGGAAGCTGGGGTCAGAGCGTAGGATCAGCCATGATACAGCACACCTGGAGCAGAGAGAGTTAAGGGCCTTGATCAAGGGCCCAATAGTGGCAGCTTGGTAGCACTTGAAACCCTGAGCTTACGATCAGTAACCCAGAGCCTTAACCGCTAAGCCATCACTGCCCACTACAGTATACAGTATAGAGTTCTATGTTTTCAAGTGGCTGAATATTTTGGTGGGGCTCTGCACCACCTGCCCATACAGACGAGCCCCGGCTGTGCTTCTCATACCATCACTTGTAAAATTATGTCAGCTCAGCATCAACGCAAATGAGGATCAATCCCATAATTCTTCAGGAAAAGCCTAAAATTTCCTATAATTTAATGTAAAATCCTAATATGTGGTGTTAATGTCAATTTTCACCCATGTCCATGAAAGGTGCCAATAATTTTGGAGCATGACGTCATAATATGTTCTGCATTAAACACCAAACTACATCCGTGTTTACTCAAACGCACGATTATTAGGAATCTTACATTATTTCCGAGATGTTTTTTTTTGTTGAAATTTAGAAACGCCTTACACTTTAGAACTCAAACCGCGGCTGCATCTGCTACCCCGAGACGCTCAGCTCGAAGACACGGGCATTGTTCGCACGAGTTGCACTCAATGTCAAAAGCAGTTTCCAGAATGAAACTTTTAAAGCCTCACAATTTTTTATTAGGGATGATAAAATGCGGCGCCAAACGCAGAAATGTTCTGCGTTTTATTGCACTTTAAAACGTGTCGGCGAAAAACAAATCGGTCAGCAGATTTGATGTTTTATGCGGCGCTGATAATAAAAGAACTAAATCTACATCCATCTAATTATTTACACCCTTGCACTTCTGCTGCATTGTCCAAAGATGTTCATTGCCATATGAGACCCATGATCGTAGGTCACATGGGTGTCGTACACGTTCATTTATAATACTCCGAATGTATTGGAACGGCAAGGCCAGTTATTTTTAAGTTTTTTCATTTGGCTTTGAGATCAAAAAGAAGAATATGTTTCGATAGAGCAGCTTTCCTTTCCTGATGTTTACACTTAAACTAGCAGCTCTGTGCTTCTCTTTAGCTACTGTATACACTTGTAGGCGCTAAGGAGTGTACACTAGTGTAGAACTAAATAAAGAGGCTTCTTACACGTCTTATGTCCCGGTTGACTGACTGCATTCCCTATATGCACGTAAAGTTAAATCGGCGAAATGTCCTTCAGTGTTTCGCACATTTAAACTTTTCTTAATAAACTCAAATGCCACTTATTCAGCTCGTTTAAAGCTTCTTAGCTGCGATAAACTAAGAGCAGGTTTTTTTTTTTTATCTCGACAGTTTTACAGGCTTTGCTTTTTTTATAATGCAGACGCAGAGCAATATATATAAAAAAAAATGTGTGAAAGAGTATGTGTGTGTGTGTGTGTGTGTGTGTGTGCACGAAGGTGTGTGTGTCTGACAAAAGAAAAAATGCAGTAGCATGTCAGCAGTAGTGGTATTGACCAGAGTTATTTAATATACAACTAAAATTCAATTCTCTTCCTCGGACCACACCGCTGACCTGATAAGCCTAAACACACAGAATCCTATTCACGCGAGAGATTAGTTCATTCAGCAAGAGCGGAACGGAAAGGTTTTCACTTAACGCAGGTCAGCATTTAACCCTCGACTGCACACATTATGATATTCTCATGGGGGGAAAACGAATTTTGTATGGAGTTTGATAACTTCTAATGACTTAAACATTTTAATAATAATAATAATAATAATAATAATAATAATAATAAGGGGGTATTTTGATGAACATTTCCATATGCCAACACTGGTCATTAATGCAAATTGATGTATTTGTCCTGTATTTGGTGGAGTTCGAAATGCTGTTGAGTTTGGAAAAGAAGAGGTTTATGGGAAGTCCATGTGTTTTCATCAATGGACATAATCACGGAATACTAAAGATTTGATTTAAATATTAAAAATTTCCACGTTAATAGTATTTTTCCACATGGCAAGAGTGTGCAGCTGAGGGTTAAGTTTGGCTGCTAGCGACCAGAAGGTTGTAACGCTGGAGTTCAGCCTGGCGCTCGGATTGGATTCGGCCTCGCTTGTAATTTGCTCTGGATCAAAGTGAATAAATGTAAATGCACCCTGGCGCCTCAGAGAAGCCTCAAAGTAGAAACTTTGTGGATATCAGGAAAAACCAGGAGACACTAGTGTGAAAAAAACCCAGCCTCACAGAATTAGTCATCATTAACTATTAATCATGCACAAACAGCAGCTAAATGAAAATATAATAAGTGAAGACCCTCAGCAAGATTTTCTGATTTTTTCCCCCCCTCCACCTTGACAAACTGACAGTTTAAAGGGTGTGTTTATTTTTCCTCTGCAAAGTTGGCGTGGTCTCTTCCAGGATGATTCCGCATCCATTTGTCCCAATTGTCCCGATGAGAGGTTTCGAAGCGATGTGTTAGGCAAGACACCAGAACCAAAATAATCACAAACACCAACTGAGGGTAATATGTTGCACTAGAACAGTGTCCAGCGCCCCAGTACAGTTCCACAGACTTGTAAAAGGGATGCCAGTGAGTACTGAAGCTGTTCTGGTGGCTTGTGATGGCCTGACACTTTAATAACATGCCATGTCAGTGCGAAGCTCCCACACCTACTGTAAAATCTGCTAAACCATATTTTGGCCTAAATCAAGGTTGTCTCTGCAAGGAGGTTACTACTTGGGCCCTAGATGGATCTTTCAACAATGTATCCAACACCATGTCAACACAAAAATGGGTACAAGACTTAAAATCTATTTTGCAGTGCAAAGATTTCAGTCTCCAGATTTAGAAGATGTTCCACATGGAGAAGTAAAAGATACAAGTGTCTCCAACTGAATTAGACATTACAGGAAGAAGCTCAGAGCTGTTATATTCTCCATAGAAGGCTTAATGTAATATTCATTCTGGGGACGATTATAACTTCAAAACCATTTTTTTTTTTCCTGAGCCACAATATCTCGTTACTATTTTGACTCGATATTTAACACAGCACAGTCTATCTCTAAGACTGATTTATTGAATATTTATTGGAATTCAGCTGATAAAGATATGTCTAATTCACTTATATGATCATATCATTCTGGTCAAGGGTTTGACTCCTGAGATGTAACTGGCTGAATTCAATAATGGTAATAACAGTCATTTTAGTGCTTTGAATTTGACATATATATGTTCATCCCTCCATCTATCCATCCCTCCATACCGCTTATCCTACGCAGGGGATCGCAAGAGGAGCCTGGAACCTATCCCAGGGAACTCTGGGTACAAGGCGGGGGGATACCCTGGATGGGGTGCCAACCCATCACAGAGCACAAATCACACACTATGGGCAATTTGGAAATGCCAGTCAGCCTACAACGCATGTCTTTGGACTGGGGGAGGAACCGTAGTACCCGGAGGAAACCCCTGAAGCACGGGGACAACATGCAAACTCCATGGATACATGGCGGAGATGGGATTTGAACCCCCAAGGCAAATGTGCTAACCACGAAGCCACCTTGTTTGTAAACAGATACAGTAAAACTTTGTCTGTTACCTAATGTGTGCACCTGTTCTGAGTTCTGCCATTGGTTTAGTTTGTCTATTAATACCCTTCTGTCTGTTTGGGCAATGTCTCATATATATTAATGTGCATTTCTGAGCCTGTGTTCCCTGTTTCCTTGTTTCCAGTTCTTCCTGGCTTCGACCCTTGCCTGTTTTTGTGTTTTGATTATGATTACCCAGCTGCGTTGCTGTCTGCCTTTGCTCTGAAACCTGCTACAGACTTTGATGATGATTTGCCTTAATAATCAACACTCTTTGTGTACTCCCTAATGATGCATTATAGCTATACAGAGGTTCCCATAAAATCTAACATATTCTTTGAGTGAGTCATTTATTGTATAGTTTCACATTTGCTTATTTTCAGTTGACTCTGTATGAAATGATGTCAGATCCACCCCCATAAAATAAAAAATCTGGGCCACAGAGCTTCAAATCCACATCTTCGCACGATGTCACACAGTGAATTTAAACAATACTCAAAGTGACTTATCCCTTCCCTAGGCCTCGGTTCTCATAACAGATAGAGGGATTGTTGTAGTTTCATTAGGAGACCCTCATAAAAAAACGAAGTGCCTTTTCGTGCCCATAAGAATCAATCCTGTAAATCTAGGAAGGCATTCAGTCTCCAAGACCCGTGACACATAGATGTGCAAACGCAATGTCACGCTCCACAACATTTATTTCCTTTTTTTTTTTAACCACCTCTTCTATAACAAAAAACTGAGTTTTTAATAATAAAACCTTATATAATTTTGTAATACATGTGATTTTTTTTCTCTTTTTTCTCTTGGAGCTAATAAGATTTTTATTATTATTTTTTAAAGCAGATTGGTGTTACTGAGAAGCGGTCAAATACAAGCTTTCCTGTAGTGGCCCTTACAGCTGGAACTACATCAAGAAAAACAGCGTTAGCTGTCTGGAATACAGGTTGTACGTTATGATGTTCATTTTTCTTAATCTGACTCTATGCACATTTATCCTCTTTCATACAAACAGGGTCTGAAAGTCATTTCAAACCTGTCTGGGCTGAATATCTCCCAGTGTAAACGTAATACTTTTGTTCTGCTTAATCCATCTTGGCTAAAAAAAAAAAAAAAACAAAAACAAAAAAAAAACAACACATGCGCACACACTTCTTATGATGTCGTCCCAATTCACAAGAGGCCTGTCAGTTTAATTAGTTAAACTGTATCTGTCATCGCTAATTAATGTCGCTCACG
Organism: Ictalurus punctatus; assembly: GCF_001660625.3. Lineage (NCBI taxonomy): Eukaryota > Metazoa > Chordata > Actinopteri > Siluriformes > Ictaluridae > Ictalurus > Ictalurus punctatus. Next base: position 3,203,628 of record NC_030437.2, read on the forward strand.
GAGGAATCAGAGTCAAGGGAGCTGCTCTTGTTAGTGTAAAATCAAACGGAAAACAGATGTTTTGCTAATCGGAATTCAGATCATAATTAAAGAAGCTGCTCTGTTTCACTAATGAATTGATCAAGATCGCAGGAGGCCATTGCACACATTCGCAAAGCAGCCCGCTCCCAAACTTTCACCAGCAATCAGCAATCTGCATGAAATTGCTGGCTTACCACCTTTGCAATTAAAACAGTATTGCTATACTACAGCAAGGAGATGATAGTGGCTGAAGCGTAGTGTGTCTATGAGAAAGTAGTATATATACTGTATATATATATATATACACATATGGGGAGAACTATCTAATTGGATTAGATGAGGAGATAGTAGTGAACAGTGGTCTGAAAATCATTGTATACAGTAGTTAAGAGACGGTAGTGGGCGGGGCATATAGAACAACTTAAGTTGCAATAGTGTTTAACGCAGTAGTGTGCACCTCTGTCTTTTTAAAATGACATGCCCAATTAACATCGCTCTGATCAGCAGCTACGTCATCAGTTGTTATTGAAAATCATTATTTGAAATCTAAGTTAGTCTTGTACACCTACAAGGTGACCTACATGAGAGTTTTACCTCTATTTTGAGCTCTACTGTAGCTTCCCTATAATATGGCTGACTTCTCAGTGCGCTACATACATACAGAACAAGTCGATTTGACACACACACACACACACACACACACACACACACAACCATCTAACATGATCCCAGATATTCATGAGCCCCCGTCACTGATCAGATTCACTTAACACAGATTTATGAGTTTTTCCTGGACGACGGGCATCCAGCGGTCAATACGCGTTAAGACAATCCCTTTATGAGCGCTTATTCACTTTGCTTAGAGATGATGTTTATCAAACTCTGATTTTATAACCTCCATAATGTGATGCATGTGTGTGTCTGTTTGTTTTTCTGAGCTAATGTCGTTACCCGGCTCCATTTTTCATTCGTAAGTCAGGGCTTGAAAAAAAAAGAAAAGGCATGGGCGTTTGTCGAGAGTGCTGCATTTAAGAGCCACTTCAAGTTGCAGAAAGAAACACATATGGGCTTAGGCTAGTTAATCATGTAAGGAATAAAAATAGCTTCTTTTTTTTTTTTTTTTTTTTCCAGATATGAACCACGAACTCCAAACTGTGTTTAACATTTCTAAACATGGGCTATTTTCTTAGTAGCTACATAATAGTTATGTTTGTTTACACGTGTTCCCATTGTGTTGCCTCCACACCATTTTGCACTAATGTACATTAGGGATGTAATGCAATGCCATTATACATATACATAATGCATATCTGTGTTTGTATTTAAATCTGAAATCATGGCCTAAACCTGAAGGGTTATTTTTTTAACACTACAAAAAAAAAAAAAAAAACTGCTGGAATCATTCATTTTTCTTTAACACATTATATAACAGTAAATTACTGCCTGTATGAATTTGCATAAGATTTTCATTTAATAATGATTCAGAATGGTGAAAAAATTAATACACGTACACGTATATATATATATATATATATATATATATATATATATATATATATATATATATATATATATGTATATATATATATATATTTAAAGTAGAGACATGCTCATAGAAGATCTAGGCCAGAGGAATCTCAGAACATATTATCTGTTAAATCTGAATAATTAACAGTATATACTTTATTCTTCTACATAACCCATGTGCACACATAATTGGTAATCGCACAGCGTAAGTCGTTTGGCAAAAGGGACAGACGGAAGTCAGGATGGCAGGACTACATGGCAGTATTTTCCGTCATTTGCATAATCATGCATATTCATACAGTCTCGCATTCTCAGCAAGGATAACGGTTTAGAGTTGCTCTTGGAACAATTTAGTCATTTCTTGCTCATTAAAAAAAATCATTTCTTACTCAACATAGATTATAGTTAATGAGTTAAATTACACCTTGAGTGGTACTTTAAAATAAATAAATAAATAAATAAATAAAAAAAGCCACGAACGGTTTAATGGCAACTTGTGGAGCATCAGTGATTTATCCAGGTTCAAAAGGGCCACTAATTAAAATCCATACTCTTAATGAGCTTTCACGACCCCTTGTTGGTTAACGTGATTACCGGAGATAAGAGCGGTAAATCGAGTTTCTTTTAATTAAGTCAGAGATTTACACCCCTCCCATCCGCTTTCGCAAATGAGCGATGAAGTTAACAGGGTTTGCGCTGATTTAGGCCTCTTATAAAATCATTTCGTGATTAAGCAATCAGCACTCAAAGTATAAATCTAGCATAGTCGACATGGCAGGATGTGTTAATAATGGGAAGCGTGGTTTGAATGCACATTCCTTTCTTTAGATACGCTTATATATAACATATTAATAATGGAACATAAGCCTTGAGGGTCAGAGGGTGTGAAAATTTCATGGTATGATAATCATACCGTATATAAATATAGCAAACATCACTGTATAACCATAAATGATGAAACTGTTCTATGCCGAGCTATGTCACGCACTAACTCCCTAACTTACTAATTGACTGAATTCTCCTGCAGACGACACAGGGATCTGTTCCGTCGGTGAACTGGGGGTGATTATCCTTTGACCCAGCATTTCCATGCTGGGTCATCTTCTGATCCCGCTGATATTTTTGCACCCAGCAGACGGCGAGTTAGCATCTCATGGCGCCTACGTTTCTCACTCCTGCCCTCGGGTCCGCCGGTTTAAGCGTTTACTGTTACGAATGCACAGCCTGAGTCTTGAATATTCTACTGCTTTGGATTTTATTAGATAATACTGCATTCTGCAGCTTTGCGAAAAGACAGTAATGACTCGGAGAAAGCATTTCAGATGGTAGTGCTGGATGTCTGGTGGGTTTATTGCTTGAAAAACAGACCTTTATACCATGTTTGGCTCAGAAGGACTCGTTTTAAAATGGAACGATGCACACGTCCTCAGTAATTAATGGCATGCGTCGGCTTGGTGCAATGCCATCGTAAATGGTAGGGGGCGCTGTACTATCACCAGAAAAAAAAAGTTAATCTGCGCATTCACGATGAGATTGATTTAATGGCCTAACTCCCCATATATGCTGGTGACGCTGCCACTGTTTCCGCCATCTTCACAAGATGAACGATGAAGTAATATGCTTGGGTCGATGGTGCAACGAGTATTAATAATGCAAGTTTATTTGAAGATAGCCAACAAGAGAACCATTTTAGCAAGACAGAACTGCAATGCAGGTCAAATAAGGTGTTTGAAGGAGATTTTTTTTCCTTTCTTTCCCTTTTTCTGTTAAGGAGACAAATGGAGAACAATACGCTCGACTTAAACACACAGCATCGGCGGTGTAATTGGCTGAGTAAATAACACGTTTAAAGCTGCTGAGGAGCAGCCGGGCTGATAATGATCCGCATACCCGAGTCGATCTCCCCTAACACTGATGCAGTGGAAGTCATTAAATAGTTAATAAGCTAAGTTTAAGCCGCACTCCGATACAGCAACTTTATCAAGGAACTTTGTGTACCTGAGCAGAATCGCTCAAACTTCTAAATACTGTAGGGTTGAACGTCAACCGGGAGCTAGTTTTGTTTAATTAATCGATTACCAAAAAAAAATGAACTGTATTTATACGAAGTATGTATTCAGTACTGTCATGCACATTAAACTGCGTCCTTAGAGACTAGGTACGTATTAGCGAACACTTTATACACGATGCCCGTTGGAAACACGGGATTAATTTCCACTGTTATGCTGATTATACTCAGCTATATATTTCTACAAGACCAGATGAAATTTCTCAATTTTCCACATTAACAGAATGTGTTAAAGACATTAAAGAACGGATGACCGGTCATTTTCTTTTAATAAATTCTAATAAAAATAGAGATATTGCTAATTGGACCAAAAATCTGTATGCAAAAGCTCTTCGAATACAGTCTGCATGTAGAAGGATGTACGCTTACTTCATCCTCTCCAGTCAAAAACCTGGGTGGTATATTAGACAGCAGCCTGTCATTTGAAAATCATATTTCCCAGGTGACAAAAACAGCCTTCTTCCACCTTAGAAATATTGCCAAGCTACGTAACTTGTTATCTGTTTCTGATGCAGAAAAACTAGTTCATGTGTTCTTGACATCAAGGCAGGATTATTGTAATTGTAAATAAGCTAGAGTTAGTCCAAAATGCAGCTGCTAGAGTGCTTACCACATCACCAAAATAGGAACATATCATTTTATCATCTCTACACTGCTTACATGTTCCGTATCCATTGTAAAATACTGCTACTTGCCTGTAAAGCTCTAAATGACCGAGCTCTTTGTATTTAGCCAATCTTCTATCACATTACAATCCATCATGCTCTTTAAGTTCACAAAACTCAAAAGCAAAGTCTACTAAAGGAGGCAGAGCTTTTTCACACTTAACTCCTAAACTCTGAAATAGCCTTCCTGATAACGTTCGGAGTTCAGACGCACTCTCTCAGTTTAAATCCAGATTAAAGACACATTCCTTTAGCCAAGCATTCACATAACCTTGTACATAACCAGTCTCATCTCTGACACTGTAAAATGATGACAAAATGCACATGGTCCTCTCTGCCTGAAATGCAATGAACAGCGGCGACGCTAAACCTTCTCCTTCTGTTTCCCGTTCCTACCTCAGGATTCCCGAGGTCATTAGTGAATGCGCCCGGACCAGAAGCAGTTCAGAACCAGCCTCTACAAAGATTCCAGATCACGCCAATGCCTACGAAGATTTTGAATGATTCCAATGTTTAATCGTCACGATCACAAGCTCTACATATGTTACTCCAGTGATCACAGTGAACCCGACCCGTCCTGCTCTCCGGACCAGCCTGATCCATCCGGACGCCCTGCTTCAGGTTCTCATCACTTGGAAACCACTCGCTGTTGCTGAGGATGGCTCCACATGGACAGCCTAAAGACACACTTAGAAACCATAAAAATGGCATTAGACTGCAACTGATACGAATATTTTTGGTACGATGTCTTGGGACTACGATTGCAGTGACAGTTTTAAGACAGCAATTGCCACAAACAAATGCACAAACAGACTTTGCACTCAAGTCTCCATCAGTAAACAGTTCATAACGTCCACAAAATAGCCTTCATGGTAAAATTATAATGAATTTCCTGATTACAGAATTGCATTTTTTGTTTTATCATATAGCACGCAGTTACAGAAGGGAATTATTCATAATCACGCAATCTGGTGTCACCCAGATGAGGCTATACAAATAAAACTGAAATGAATTGAGTTGAATTGAACTTTTCCAGAACCCTACATCATAAGATTGACATAACCATGTTGTGAACATGTCAAGGCAAATCATTATACTTGCCATACTTGTTGATGCCACGTGCTAATGTTGTTGTGTAGGCGTGCATGTGTTTGACGGCCGATGTTGTGACAGAAAATGTTAAAAAAACCGTCATAAGCTTTCTTTATGCCACGGCTACAGAAAAATGTCTTTTCTTATTGTCAGGATGTAATTTTCCAACATCGTGAAAACCTCTAACATCTAAAACAGCTCTACATCAACACTTCTGACACTGTATAACCATAACAACAAGCATGGATATATCGTAGGCTACCGATTCCAACATAATAACAAATGAGACAATGTGTTTTGAGATGTAACCATGGTAACATTCATATAGCACGTGTACGTGTCTTAAAATGAAAATGTATGCTAACTATGTACTCAAAAAATATGTGACTGTATGGTAAATTCATGGCAGCTACCAGGTAAATTACTCGCAATGTCAACGTACCACTGCTGTGTCATCTTGACCACACCCCTGACATGTTCTGGTTAATCTGCACATTAAAGCTTTTGTTTCTGCCATGTCTCTTCCTCGTGCTTGTTTCCTTTTTCTTTTGTGTTGTTGTTTCCCAAATTTCGTTCTTTTCTTGAATGTTCTTGTATTTCCTTTTTTTTTTTTCCGATGTGTATTATTGATTTCGATTGGATGGTTGACCGTTTGACACCACCCCAGATTTTCCCCACTCTTCAAAGCTCTTACTGAATGTGTTAATCAATGCAACATATACGGAGTCAACGTAGTAATCACACAGTTCTGTCGTATTCCTTTGTAAGCATTTTCTTACGTGCTGGACCATGACTGAGTGGTGAGCAAACCCATGTATAGTACAAAATCGTTTACCACAATCACCAATTCTGCTTCCAATAACGGTGTTTTAGATTGTGTCCAGTGTAGGGAATAGTGAATAAGGGACCAGTTCATACGCAGTGTTCTAGTTCTACTTCCTACAGTGTTGTAATCCTGTTAGTTAGGCTTCTGCTCTTGGCCTCTTCGTGTCTAATCTGGATTACGATTAAGGTATTTGTGTGCACCGATCGTGTCTGATTCTTCGGATCCACGTTATGTACTCTGATCATGATTTGTGGATAAACAAAAAACTGGAGAAAACCCAAGACCTGCTGAGGTCACAGAGCTGTGTCTCTTTACTTCTCAAGTTCTTGCTGTTTTTTTTCTCTTCCCCATAATAAATAACTTCATCTTTCTTTCATGCTACATAATTGACAAGCTCTGGATGCGGCAGGAAGGTGAGAGGAGAAGAGTCTAATGTCTTTGTCCACTACACTCAAGCTCTCAAAGACAAACAAGATTGTACTTAGTAGATAATTAATGTTCAATAAAACATTAATATATAATTTAAATTTATCCTGTCCATTTTTTTTTTTTTATCGCTGTGTTATTTCATCCAAATGGTAACACATCAAACTCTTAACTGTAGTTAATACAGGTTTATCACGTTTTTTTTCATTGGTTTTTCATTCAGGTGATTTTTCATTGTTAACCAATGTATTCATTTTTTTTTTATTAGGCTTATATTATGTGGAGTGTTCACCGTGAATGTCCTTGCATGCTGTTACTATAGAAACAATAATCCCAAAAACTTTCAGCAAGTCAAAATATCTTATTGCGAGATTATTATAAATCAAATATAAGATTATTCAGGCTGTTGTTAATTTAGCCTCCTACTATGAATACTGTCTGCTTAAAATGATGCTTTAATGCTTAAAATGAGAAAGAATGGTCTACCAATGTAACGAGACCATTTGAAGCTTGAAATGAGTTTTAAGAAATGTCTGGAAAAAGTAGGTAGAGAGTTAACTTCATTTCTTTTATCATCCAAAAAAAATATCCCATTGTTATTATTATTATTATTTTTTTAAATCAATGTTTGGGAATCAACAGTGAATAATGAATAGTGTAATATCTCAAGAACTAGAGGTTGAATGTGTGCAGGATTTATATGCAGTTATCATTGTAGCCATGAAATGAACTGAACAGGGTCAAGGTCAGAGCAAGTTCAAATATATGACGCAGTATATATATATATATATATATATACACACACACACACACACACACACACACACACACGCACGCACACACACACACACACACACACTGCCGGTCAAAAAGTCATCAAAACTCTGGAATAACACAAATGTAGTTATGGGAATTATGCTGTGATTTAAAAAAAAATCAAAATATATCAAAATAATTTATTTTCTTCAAAAATTTATAAATTATACTCTTCAAAGTAGACGCCCTTTTTGCCTAGAATTTACAGAAATGTGTTCTTGGCGTTTTCTCGACCGATTTCTTGAGGAATTTCCCCGAGATGTTTTTTAAGCAGCATTAAAGGAGTTCCCACCTCCACTGGACTCTTACCGGCTGGTTTTCGGAATATTCCGCTCCGAGTCGTCCGTTTAAAAAAAAAAAGTTTTTGTAAATAAAATGTTAGTTTTCTAATGAAAGAAACGAATACATCGGCACAGTTATATTTTTGTCTACGACACCGGTTTCACACATTTAATCACACACCTTCAGATCGAAAGGTTTTTCCGGTCATGAGAAACATTTCAGTAAAGTGTCTACAAACTTTTGACCGATAGTGTACGTTGAATGCATCCATGTTTGAAGTATGCGTTAAGTATATTTCAGGCATACAAACCAGTTGACCCATTGACGCTGTTTTCTATTGATAAAATAATCATGTAAGAAAAAACAACCTAGGGCACCTAAGACTTTGTACTTTTGTACTCTATATCAATTTCTATGATGACATCGCCAACAACATTCTTGTCTTTGTTTCATGAAATGAAACTGAAATGCTGTTTTTCCTCTCTCTCTCTCTCTCTCTCTCTCTCTCTCTCTCTCTCTAATTTGCACTTCTGCCCTCTTCAAAGTAATTCAAATGCTCTGAGCACTAAAGTAATCAAACAGAGCAATCACGTACAGAATGTGGAAGAGTCAGGTGCTGTACACAAGTACAGATGTCTGGAGCAGAATTACACAACACGGTCAGAAAGAGTCCTTAAGCTCACTCGATATAGAAAAGCTCTATTGTTGTTTGATTCATGCTAGCTAAGCGGCAGACACTGATATCCACCCAGCACACTTCTCTGCATGATCTGAAGACCAGCAACTGCAGGGTATGGAGTGTTTAATCTCTACTTGAAGCACAATCGATCCCAAATGCCTAAAGGGTATTGAATTTGAACACGTCGAGCTACCGGACTCTCCAGTCCAGAACTATGACCGACTGCAAGAACCAATTGAAGATCATATTCTTTGCTGATTCCTCTTTAGAATGGCTAGAAGGTGGACGTGCAGAGCAACAGATGGGCTACAGTCATTAACTGTACACCTATATACAGTATAGACAACGAGTTCAGGAAAACCGGCAGCTCAAGCTTATACAGTCTACTTTCGATAACCTTAATTGTTTTGACGCTAACTTCCTGCATATCTAATCTATTTTGTTGATGATAATTGTCAATATAGAAAGCACCCAACTGACTGCCAACCAGGCCTGTATTACCTGTATTTCTTATGTCTGTGCTTGTTTTCATGAATGAACACACTGCAACAACACGAGAAAGTGGGAATCATTTCATCATCTGTGCAAAACAACATGGCTGTGTAACAGTGAACGAACAGCAATTCTGTTCCGGCGGCTTGAGTGTAATTTCTCCTGGCAGCTTGTCTGAAACCGAAGTCAAGTGTTTTTACCTCAGACACGCTCCCCCCCATGATTCAACATGAATTTAGCAAATACAATCAGGGACCTTTATCGAGCTGCGGCTGACCTGACACTGGCCCCTCGTCACAGTTTTCAAGCGACATGATTTAGTGTTCGGCCGCTGACAACATTAAGGGCAAAATAAAGAGACATTAGGCTGGGTGACGGGAGGGGGTGGGGGTTGAAACCCTGGCCTTTAAAAGCAAGGGAAAATGAAAATATATTACAGGGGGAACGTACAAATATTTGTACATTGTGTGAAGCTTTACCAAAAACGATTTTCATGTCATCATTTAGCAAAATTAATGCAAACCTTTACTCGGTTAATTGTTTTTTTTTCTAGAATACAATATTGCAATCAAGGAAGGTGAAAATATCTAGAATATAGTCCAATTAATTTAGTGTTTCCTATTATAAGATTGCAATCCGACCAAATGTAAGATTACTACATCTTTGTTCTGGACATTTAACTCATGTCAATAGATATAGTTTTGTTCTGCAGGCAGGTCATTTTTTCTCATTTATTTCCAAAACGAAGAAAAATGATCTGCCAATAGGTTAAGAACACTGAATGTGCACGCGCATCTAAAAACAAGCTGAATAAATGTTTGATTAGATTTCTAATCAAGTCGTAATAAGAAATATTAGATATATTTACAGACATTTTTTTTTTTTGCAGTGTAGTGTTAATTTACACATTCCTTCATTCAGCACTGAGTGAACAATCGGCGTGAGGCAGGAATACAGGGGTACAAGCATGCACACATCCACAGAGTCCATTTACAAAGAGGTTTTGGGTGGTGGGAAGAAACTGGAGAAGCCAGAGGAAGCCCATGTGTTTATTGTCTTTGTTTAACTATTTACACATTGGACTGACTCGAATAGCACACTCCTCGACGTATAGTGCTGCAATACAAGCCTCCTGTTTATTTCTTTGTTTTCCTGATACCTGTTCCACCTTCACCCTGACTACACCCACGATCGTCGTGTGCACCTGTTACTCATGGTTTGTCTCATTTGCAGGTTTATAATGCTTGTTTGTTTTTTGTTTTGTTTTTTTGCGGTAGTCATTTTGATGTCATGTTTATATTATGACTGTGATCCTAAGCCAAGGGACTATTGTTTAGTCTCCTCGTGTCCTAGTTTCTAATTTTGTTTATGTGATTCTCCAGGTCTTTGAAACTCCAGAAACGATGACTTCTGTGCTTTTTTACTATCTACAACAGGCTTCCATTTAAACTCCTATATAATTATATCCCCCTGCCTCTGGCTTTTTTTTTTTTTTTTTTTTTAAAGTAAGAAATATAGAACTTTTGAGGGCATGCTGTTATGGGAAAATAAAAATATTCTTCTATAACAGCACATCCCGAAGTGTTTTCCATATTAAAAAAAAATAAACGACGCTTGTAATTCATATCTGTTTATAGATACATTAAAATGCTAGTGCCTGTTATCACTATTACACTATAGCAGCTATAAATAGTCCATCCATCACTTTCTCTTGAGGCTAGCAAGAAAATCCTTTTTAAAGTTAGCTTTAAAGCTTTCGCTCTGACTGTTACAAACTGGAGACTCCTTTCATGAATAAATAAACAGACGTCATAGAAAGCTTCACCGGGTCAATGATTATAACAGCCATTTTCTTAATCTGCTTGTGAATTTTCCCTGTGAATTAGCTTTTACTATAGAAACTATAATATATTAGAAAGATACCATGATTAATATACACCTGTGGTATGAATAACTGTCAGAGCTGCTGTTACAGACAATTAATCAACAGTTTCGGGTCAATCGGAATTGAGAATTCAACAACGCTGTGGTATGAATTACATTAATAATAATAATAATAATAATAATGCCGAGATCTTTGAATCTTGAGAGATACAGTGTAATTAGGCAAAATTGCTTTGTTTATTTGGTACCTAATGACAGCAAATTTTTCTAATGTATCTGTTTCTGATTCTCTATTAGGTATTTGCTTTAATATATAAAAAAAATTGACAAAAACAGTTTTAAGAGCTCAAAGCAAAGGGCCAGAAGTAGAACAGGAACAGAAGATTTACAGCATGGGGGACTACATAAAGTGAAATAGTTTATCTCAGGATTTATGCCCCCCAATCCTCTAAACGTGACAGCCATTTTTCTTCCCAATGGCACCTTCATTTCGCATTCACTTAGCGCGGACATTAGTGATTCAGAGTTCAAAGTCAATCTGGGGGAAATGTTCTCCTCTCTGCAGGGGATTTGTCCCATCTATAGGTGACTTCGCTGCAGTTGACTGCAGTGCTGTTAGCTTGAAAGCTCTGGCCGTGGAGACACACACACACACACACACACACACACACACACACACACACACACACACACACACACACACACACACAGGGCCATTTGGGAACTAGTATGGACGCACATGGAGGATTTAGAGACCCTGTGTTATGGGCAACTCTTTCAAGGCTATTTCTGGTTAGTTTTCACGGAGAGCACATGGCCAATATCAATTTCCCTTCCATTTCTCTAATCAGGCAGAAAAAAAAAGCCTTTCCCAACTCACCACAGACTCTTCCAACTGAATTCCACTAATATGATTTATTTTTATTTTTTCTCTGAAAAGCTGGTTTCATCCAAGTTTCATCTGCGAGAGTTTCAGCTAGAAAACTGCACATAAAGAAAAAAAAAAGCCCTTATATAAGTCTTCTTGGCATTAAACACATGAATGATCAAATACTGGATAGATAGATGCTGGGTGCAGGCAGGGTGGAAGGATGGATCAATGGATGAAAAAAATGGACAAGGTTTTAGATAGAGAGACAGACAGGCAGACAGACAGGCAGGCAGACAGACAGACAGGCAGACAGATAGATAGATAGATAGATAGATAGATAGATAGATAGATAGATAGAAAGATGATAAGGTGGAGAGATGGAGGGGTGTTGGATAGATGATTAAACATACAGAAGGGATGTTGGATATATAGATGGATGGATGGATGGATAGATGAATTGATGGAAGGGCAATAGATAGTTAGATGGTGAGTGTGAGTTGGAGAGAAGGATGAACAAATGGGTGGGTGTTGGACAGATGGATGGATGGAGAAATCAAATGGTAATAGATAGATAAATAGATAGATAGATAGATAGATAGATAGATAGATAGGGAGTGTTGGTTGGAGGGTTGGGTGGACAAATGGGGGGGTGTTAGATAGATAGATCGATCAATCGATAGATAGATAGATAGATAGATAGATAGATAGATAGATAGATAGATAGATAGATAGATAGATAGATAGATAGATAGATAGATCGATAGACAGACAGATAGATAGTGTTGCACTGATGGAAATATTGAGTATTAAATAGATTAAAGGACAAACACAATAAACACAATCATGTGCTGTGAGTAAAAGAGATAAAAGTAGAGAGCACTTCTGTAGCTCTTCTCCCCATCACCTCGCTCCTCTTCTCCCTGCAGCTCAGGTCGATGTCTCTGAGTGATACGGTCCTGTGAGGCTCTGCAATGGGAACATGTGGGAATTAGAACAATCAGAGTTAGAGAGGAGAGAGTGGAGAGATCTCGTGGAAGGATAAAGGAGAGTGAATGAGAGTCGGGGCCTGTGGCCATCACTTCTGCCCTTTTTAATCAGTCCCGTTGTGTCAAAGAAAGAAATGAGCACTGGAGACCTTAGCGCCCAGAGCAAAGCCAGGCTAAAAATAAAGGACAGGCAGAGAGGGATAACGAGAGAGAGAGAGAGAGCAAGAGAGAGAGAGAGAGAGCGAGAGAGCGAGAGAGAGAAAGAGAGAGAACCAAAGCCCTGATGGCTGCTGATGAAGGCTAGCATATTCTGATAGCATATTCTAGCAATTAGCATTCCAGGCAATCTTTGGCTGTGAGTTCGGCCTTGGCAGGAAACTCAAATCTTTTTCCTGTCTGTGTTTTTTTTTCTTGTACCCAAATTCAGTTCACTAATTCAGTTCAATGCACTGAGTTGATCTCAATCTGCACTCAATCACAAAACACCACACGCAAGAAAGGACAGATTCACTGTTGTAGTAAGTGTGCAATGTTCTCTCGCTGACCCCGACCATTTTTAAAATATTTTTATTTACTTCATCATCCTTTAAAAAAAAAAAATTGTAGTTGCATGTTGATTTCATTAGTAATTATAAAATTAGGCACACCCAGAATTATCACAGTTCATACCACAGTGCTGCTGAATTCTCAATTCCTATTGGTTCAACATAATGCCATAGCACATAAAGATTGTAGTGTAACTAAATACAATTAGGATTTTTCAAATGTCTTTGCATGCTGAAAAGGTTTTACTCCAAACTCTTACATTTTACATGTAATTTGATGGGAAATGGCTGCAAGGCTGGCAAAACAGTGACCACTATTTTGAAAGAAAACAAGAAAGGAAGAAAGAACAAAGATTTCTTGCTTTTGTACATTTAACCAAAAAGCGGTAATGGCTTTTGTAGATAGTTCAGTTGAAGCCCAAAGCTATGCATGTTTATTACTTCTAGATAAAAGCTGTTCATTTTCATTAATCACATAATTGGTACTAAAAAGGTTTTTACACAAAACTTACCCTGAATTTAAAAAAAAAAGTAAATAAGAAGCTGAATTTAAATTTGAACACAACATTAAACATGTTAAACATCCCAATGATATTTTAGGCAATAGTTTTTGGTTTGTTTGTTGTTTTTCTTTTTTTCCCTCTATGTGTGAATTGTGTGAACATTGTTCCCCGTACAGTCGATGATGTGTATTAGGAAACTAAACGTGTGTGACGATTCCCGTACTCGCTAAATTCCTTTCCTCACTTCTGTGGGTTTATTCTGTTGCTGCCCAACACCTCTTTTTTTTCAGCACAATTACTTTCTGACACATGGATAAATTAAAGTAGACTAACTGCATCTCTCAGCAGTAGACTTATTCTTAAAGTGGATACAAGAGTAACAACATGGCTGCATGATATTGATAAAAAAAATAAATAAATAAAATAAAAAAATTCACGAACCAAATGCGATGTGCACTCAGAAGACGATTTAGAGCCGTGGTGCTCGCTAATGCTAAATGAAATGCTTTGTGGGTCTCAGGATGAGAGCGGTAAGATGATCCGAGTGAAAAATTAGCGCATGGTCTGAAAGTGACATTCAGCGTAATCCCTCCAAGTGCTTTATTTAGGGCACAGGCCTCTGGCAAACTCGATTAGATTTTTCCTGGCATCTTTAATTAACCGGACCGATTGAATTAGCTAATTATGAGGAACGAATCGTTGTGTCTCAGGGGTCGCAGCTCTTCAGACAGGAGATCCATGCCTTCAGGCACTCAGCAACCCTGGCGATGATTTATGTTCTGACTCTGCGGGTTCACACTGATCCAGTTACCCACTACAGCTATTTGGCCTGCAGTGTGCAAGCCTCGGTTTCCAGTCAATACCATCACATGCAGTAAATTACCACCAAGCCACCAATAAGTCCTCTTCAGTGTCCTTTTATCAAAGACAACAACATTCTGAGGTTAAAGGTTAAGGCAGTTATAACTCACGACAGCATGTCGCGATGTCCCTTGGTGACCGGAAGCATGGTGGTTTGGTGAGGAACAGGACTGTGTTTTAAGCATAACTTAGCAAATAATTTATGTCTTGAACTAGCATCCATACCCACAGAACGACAGACTAATTTAAATGATTTTTTTCTATAACTTGGGTAAATTTTTGTACATCCAAAATGATCTCATCAGTCAAAATCAGTGACCATAAAACCACCAATAAGAATACTTACTTTTCTTTTTCACAGGATCTTCAGGATATTTGTATGATCCAACATATTATTGTGGAATATTCCAAATATTGTAGTAATAGGGATGAATGTGTTCAGAAATCATGGTTGAGTGAATGTCATGGACATTTCAGGCATGTGACAAAGTGTTTTCTGAGTGCTTTATTCATGTTCTAAGTGATTTATCTGAAACATGAAGGTTCCTAGAGTGGTGTTTAAAATGACTTTTACCGTTACACATTTTTGTATATTTGTAAATGTAATATCAGTGGAACACATAATGGGACCTGATAAACCTAAACCTGCTCGACTTTATTATTGGACTGCATTAGGTTGAGATAAAAACAAAAAAAATCATCTTCCCAAATCAATAGACGTGAATGTTAAGAATGTGTATGTCATCCCCAAACGTGGTATTAGACTGCCAATTCATTCTTTATTAGATACATGCTCATGTCACCAGGATGAAGAACATCGGTAGGATCCATTCAGAAGGATAAAAAGACTATATTTTCCACACAGCAATAAATACCAATGGCACTTTTGCCATGGCCAAAATCTCTCTTTTATTACCCTGGAGCCTCTATAAGCCCGATTCATATCCTCTTTATCTCGTTCAGCTGAGTATGTGGAAGAACTCTGCGCTGTCCTTGGCTTCAGAATGCGCTCTGGCCGTTATTATAACAGAAACGTAGTCGAACAGATATATATATATTGTAATTCCTAAAGAGTGTATTCCTTATTTGCAGTTTATTTATTTATTTTTTACTAAGAAAGAGAAACAGAGCGGTTTTAGTTTCACAGAGTCACGATACTCTACACACAGAAACCCAACAGTGTTCTGACAAATCTTATAACAGACTTGCGGTGCTAAAATAATTCTTTTTTTTTTACTCACAAGCGTCAAAATAGTGAGAAAAAGACAGGCTGGTGAGGCAATTAATCCTTATCGCTGCTATAATGCAAGTGATAAGAGAAACTAGCTTGTGCTGTAGACATTCCACAACATTAAAAGTAAGTAGAGAGAGTGTACGATTCTTTCTCTTCTACCACTGTTTCATTTGCTTTGTAATTACGGAGCCTGTGTGTGAAACGTTTTCGCAAAAAGGCACAAATAAATCAAATTGAACACAGTGTGCAATGCAGAGCTCCGAGAAATCTCCTCTCAAGCTGTTTGCATCTTCCGTTGCTCATAAACAGCTAGCTTTAGTGCGTTAACGGTGCGACAGATGGCATATCGTGAAAGTTTACTAACTGCGGCAAGACGAACGTCTCCCGACAGTCTATAATGAAGAAAATGCTGTTAACCGAGCACAAATGCAATGGCGTTTCCAACACCCCCTCCCCCCATTATAATTCCGCAAGCATAACTCTCGAAAGAGTTTAATTACATATACAACAGCACATTCCAAATGTTTTGTAGGTTTTACAATTCAATTCACACCAGAGACTCTGCTCAAACAACGTTTTTGTGCATTTGTGCAGCTAATTTATTGTGTTTGTTTAACAGGGACGTTGCATATTAATAATCTGCTGCATGTGAGCCAGATCCTGTGTTGGCCTATGGAGATCATTTTTTTCTCCCCCGTAGCAAACGAACGTTAAGCCGCTAAACAAGCAAACCTAAAGACCGTCAGTTCTGAGTTCCTGAAATCTTTGCGGTGTGGCACAGCTGGTGAGTTTCTCTCAGGCGCTTTGAACGACACAAGCTGTTTCTCCCTCATTGAGTTTAAAAGCACGTTACCTGCAAACGGAGGAGCAGCAGCATCTGTGAGGAAAAAAAGTCGCCGCACCCCCACGCGGCCCCGGCGACACACAGCGATTCGAACGAATGCCCACGACTTCACCGGAAAAAGAAATAAATAACGTGAATTCTGTGTGCTCGGGGGCTAGTTGTGCGAAAACAACACATGGCACCATATGCCGAAGATCTGCGGCAGAGACCGAGCGATAGAGATGTAGCGCGGACGAGCACGGTGAGTTTTATTTAAAGAAGCTGGAGCCAAGAAATGCAGCGGAGGCACACGGAGACAAGCTTGCCAAACACTGTTTATTTCACATGCGGAAATTGTCACGGTGCTGAAATCAAGGTGTATGGCAAGCGTGGCACAATAATACTATAGGATACACTACTAATAGTATACAAATACACAAATACAACCATACACTCATCGATTATGGTTAGTTCTCTCCGAGGAGACATTAGTTAACATTTATGGAAGGAGTCTCCAGTGTCAGAACTTTGTAGAAGTCATTAAGGCATGTAAAAGGATTTCCAATTTCTCGGTAACGTGACGTAACAGCTCCATTTTTGCAATTGATGGCAAATTACCGTCGAAAGAATAGAACACTTTGGGATGTGCTGTTATAGCAAAAGAATCAACTTTGAGGTGGTAAAAGCAGCACCATTTTACTTTAACATAGCATTCATTAGTTAACGGATTAACATTTACTGTAGCTACTGTGCTGGGAATTGACAGTCCCCTGTCTGAGGCAATATCTATCTATTTATTTATTTATTAAAAAGCTTAATTAATTCACAAACTGTAAATATTATGCATTAATCATTCGCTATTGACTGAATGGATTGATTTCCATTCTAATGTCTTTCTGTATAAAGCTAGAAACCCTGAAGTGCAGATTTTTTTTTTCTCTCCTATGCCTGAGTTGCCCACACACATATTTTCCCCTAGTATTCATAGTTCATGTTTGGATTATGACAAATTCTCTGCTGCTTTTATAAAGTGGATGCTGGATGTCTCTAGCGGATGATTGACAGGCTTTCAACAAGCTCCTACTATGTTTGAGAAATGAAACATTTTCTGTAGGCGATAATGCAGCAGCAGTAAATCCACTGAGACTCTCTGAGTCACTGGAGTTTCAACATGGTGACTAGGCATCTGTGACATGACAGGATATCCACTAAAGCAGTAAACTTTTTATTCTTTTTTTTTGTCAGTTATTAGGTACTTAGACGACACCACATTTTAGCGATGGGCGATCTGGAATTGATTCACAAATGAATACGTATGCAAGGCACTGTAGTGTTTGAAAATAAGCATAACAATATATTATACACATTTCTGTTTTAAAATATCATAATTAAAAGTCACAAACTCAATTACAAGACAGATACTTGAGCATGAAAAAAAAAAAAAAACACACTTAAGTGCAACAACTTCCCAACACGGTCACACTCCTAGTGCCTAAACGTGAACATACCTTTCTATTAAACCTGCAATTAATTTCCTTGCAGACAGCATGTGGGTGGCTTTGACAGCTCTTCACGTATATTAGTGAACAATATCAGATTAAGAAACAGCACTTGTGTTGTTTTAAATTGCCGTGTGCGCTTCTGCAGGCGGTAATCTGCAAAAGCGTGTGTTTGTGAGGGAAAACGTGGCGAGAGCGATGCTTTCAGAGAGAACTCAATCTGTTTGACGAGCCCTTCAGAATTACCATGGACTCGACTCTCCAGCTGAACAGTAGTGCAATTACACAGCGTAAACCACTTATGCTCCTTTTTCTAATTGCAATCCACCTCTCAGTAAATAAGCACAGCCCCTTTAGCAATTAATTGCGCCTCTCATCATCTGGAAAATTGTTAAATGCTGAAAATAAATCATCTGGAAAATGGGTATGGTTGCATTGAAACAGATGTGTTAGGGTGGGACTGGAGGAAAGGTAAGGTTGCTTCAGGAATTATACTCAAGAAGCACTTAACAGCCTTTGTAATTTTAAATCTCTTCCGATTAATCATAGCCATTAATTGTCTAAATGTAGTTGAAATCTCGAATCACTTATCAGTGGATTCCAATTGGGAATAACAATGAATATTTATGACACATTTATTTGTTCATTCATTTTTCCTGGTGAGGGTTGTGCTAACAAGAGGCTGAAAAAGTCAGTCAGAAGCAAACTGTGAGATATAATCTCTCCAATGGGTCCTCGGTCTGCCTCGGATTCCATATCCAGTGGAATGTACCTTATGCAGCTCTGACAGGACCTGGTCGGGGGGCATCCTTGTATGGTGCCCAAACCACCTCTTGATTCAGAGGAGCAGTGGCTCTACTCCGAGGCTCTCCCAGATTCTCAAGCTCATCACCCTATCAAGGATCGTACTGCCTGAAACTGTTCTCCTGCTTCAGGACCACACACCAGTAGAGCCACGGTAACACTGCTGCCGCTGACCCGATCGCTTCAGGAAACCTGAACTTCCCTACCAGGGGCAAGGTCTTTCCCCTCATCTGACGAGAGCATACCACTCTTTTCCAGGAGAGAACCGTGGCCTCAGACGTGTAAGTTCAGAATTTTCATCCCAGCCATTTCACATGTGCATGTTGGAGGTCCAGTTCAGATGGTGCCAAGAGAAGAACATACCCCCATACTGGACACCTCTTCAAACTCTTCAAAAGCAGCAGTAGATACAAGATGGAGACAGGGTTTGACATGCATAAGTTTGAAATCTATTCAAATCCAATCTCATAAAGTAGAAAAACAGACATAGTCCTGAGGTTCACATGGGTTCACAAGCACGTTCACGAAGACACGATCTTGTGATCTCACCCCATGGGGGGGGGGGGGGGGGGGGGGGGTGGGGTGTAAATATGTAATAAGGCACTTCAAAATGCATTACATACACTTTTTCAAGCAAAACTTAGCAAAAAATATAACTTCGCATTATTCATGTTCATCCTGGTCAGGTTTGATGTGGATCTGGAGCCTATCCAAGGACCACTGGGTGTGATGTAGGAAAACATTCTAGATGGGGATACCAGTCCAGCGTAAGGCATCATGCACATACACATTCATGCCTAGAGGCAATTTATCTTAGGTAATCTACCTATTGGCCTGTTTTTAGAAGATGGGAGGAAACTGGAGAATCCAGTGGAAACCGATGGAGGAGAACATGCACAGAAACGCTACACAGACAGTGACCCGAACTCAGGGACCATGGAGCTGTGAGAATGCAAATTTTGAAGTGGTCAGTTGTTTGTCTATATTCAGAAGCAGAGTTTTGGTTGTGGTAGGAATTATATTTTGTGAATGATACTCTAACTAGACAACATTGAGGATCAGAGGGTAGTGTTGCCACCAGGGTCACTCATAGCTCCAGGTTCCCCAAGCTCCGGTCTCTGTCTTAGAAAGAATACCCTACAGGTGGAATGTTGATGAAAAATTAATTGCATGTTGGTTGAAATGTTTGTTGTGTGGTCGTTGTTGTTTTTTTTTTTTTTGGAACAAAACAGGTTCAAAGCAAATCCCTCCTTGCCTTAGTACACTGTAGGGCTACTAAATGCACAACCTTTGAACTTTAGAGCTCATTAGAAGTTCTATTTCTAGTGCAGAGTGGGTATTATATCCCCAAATTCTTAGAAAATGAAGGACACACATGCCTTAATGGGATAACGGCTGCATTGAGTCATTTTATGGTGTTTGTGCCTGAGAAGAGAAGTGTGTGGGTGTAAACTGGGTTGGAAAAGAAAACAGTAACATATGTTTTAATTTCAATCCTGTTCCACTATGTTACCTTCCCTCTGGCCAACAAGCTAGCAGACCTTCACACCATTGTGGTGGTCCTAATCCCTCTTTTTATTTTCAGGCCAATGCCTAAATAATGTGATCAGAAGAAAAACTGCTGATTTCTCTTCACATACACGGTTACTTCTTGTAACTATATACCTGTACGAAGTCATGCTGTGAAAAGAAAAGCTGAAATAGCCTGAGAATGCTGGAATTATAATGAAATCTTTCTCCCTTTTGTCTGCTTGATATAAGTGCAAAAGAGAAACATATTTCAGATCAGGAAAGTTTGTGATGTAGGAAAGTTTGTATTTTTCAGAGCTATATACTGTCATGTGAAAAAATAAGTACACCCCATGGACATTGTTGGCTTTTTTGACATTTATTGTACAAGCAAACATTCGATCTTCTTTGAAACATTGCCTCTAAATGAAGTTGATATACTTGAACTAAACCACAAGGAAAATTGCTTTTACAATCATTTATTCAACAGAAATATCAATAGATGTGAAATTATTCTGTGGGAAAAGTAAGTAAACCCTTGGCCTCAGAATATAATATTGCCCCGTTTTAGCAAAAATCAATTCTTCTAGGTGTTTTGCAGAAATGTCCACCAGGCTTGCTGGAATTTTTGACCACTGTTCCATGCAGTATTCTTTTAATTGCAAGATGTTTGAGGGTTTTCATGCATGTACTGCCAGCTTCAAATCCCACCACAATATTTCAATGGGATTCAAATCAGGCTTTGACTAGGCCATTCCATAACCCTCCACTTCTTCTTTTTGAGCCGTTCCTTGCTGGATTTGCTCGTGTGCTTAGGATCATTATACTGTTGAAACGTTCAACTTTCGGGCAGACGACCTCACATTATCTTCAAGCACTCTTTGATATGATTTCAGAATTCAGTTGAATGAATGAATGCAAGCTGTCCAGTCCATGAGGCAGAGGAGCAACCCCAAATGATAACACTTCCACCACTGTGCTTCACAGTTGGTATGAGGTGCTTCTCCTGAAAAGCAGTCTTTGGTCTGCGCCAAACATATCTGCTGTTACTGTGGCCAAACAAGGCTCTATATTTGATTCGTC
The DNA here is from genome assembly GCF_001660625.3 of Ictalurus punctatus. Classification (NCBI taxonomy): domain Eukaryota; kingdom Metazoa; phylum Chordata; class Actinopteri; order Siluriformes; family Ictaluridae; genus Ictalurus; species Ictalurus punctatus. The sequence continues at coordinate 3,225,124 of NC_030437.2, forward strand.
TGTCCAGAGCACGTTATTCCAAAAGGCCTGGTCTTTGACTGCATGCTCATTGGCAAAGGCTTTTTCCTGGCATGACTCCCAGGTCAATCTCTGTGCAATCTCTTTCTGATTTTAGAAGTGGCAGTCGTTTGAAATCTGTATCATTTGGAGATTATTTTCCTTATAGTGGAATGACGTATTTCAAATAATTTGGAGATCTTTTTAAATCCCTTGCCAGACTCATAAGCATCCACAACCTTTTTTTCTGAAGGCCTTATAGGACTCTTTAGATCTTGGCATGATGACACCACACACCTTATTAGCAAAGGGAACACCAGACACTAGATATGAGAGGGGTATAAATAAGACAGGTTCCATCTGCACTCCCAGAGCAGGTTTTAATCACTGGCACCCAATCTTCAACACCTGATTCTAATTTTACGGATTTGTGATAAATGTAGGGGTGCACTTACTTTTTCCATGTGACTGATCTGTATTTTTTGTTCAAGTAAATTGTGACAATTACTACAAAATGTCGATTTTATGTGTCATTTGAAAGAGTGCATTAACTTTATTATTGGGCACTGTTTCAAAGAGGATCATATGTTTGCTTTTCCAAATATGTAAAACAAAACAAAACAAAACAAAACAAAAAAAAAAAACATCTCCATGGGGTGTACTTATTTTTAGTAGAAAATGTCACAGTTTCACCATGTGAAATGTTTTTCCCAGTCTAACGCATTTTGAAAAGCAAATTCCTTTGACAGGAGATCACGCACTGCTGATCTTAAGGATCAGGACAACAACAACAATAACAACACACACACACACACACACACACACACACACACACACACACACACACAGAGGGCAAATATACAGTATCAAGAAAAGTACTCTTTAATAAGTCATTCAATTTCTTATTTATTTTCTTAATTCCTTTTCTTTCTTTTCAAGTTTTACCTTGTCAGTGTATTTATGGGAACGTTAGAAAATTTACATTACATTCCACCTATTTTTTCCCCCAATATGTTATGTAAATATTCACAAAACCCCTGCTCTCATGAGATCTTTCTTAGAAAATGATTATAGTTTGTCTTAGTTTGTCTTTGGGCCATATTTCTATGCTAATTAATCTCAAATTATTGTTGTTAATCATTGGGACAGTTGTTTCCTAATTGGGCTATGCGCTGTGGCTTCTACCAAAGTTAACATCACTGAACTCAGAAAATAATTGCTTCATTATGGCTATATTTTAATTACCCTTCCACAATAAATCTAATCATGACATTTCGCAGTAAGATTGGAAATTGGCCTTGTTCATCATCTTACATCTTACGAAGGTGCTGATTAATCATATAATTCAAGAAGAAAAAGAAAAAAAGCTTACTGGTTGGCGTGTGCTCTAATAAAGTCATTAAGCACTTGTAAAAAGGAAAGAAAAAAAACCCAGATATCTGTACAACATTTCTTGAAGTTCAAACTGTGTTATTTGCCTATTCAATTCAAACTCATTACAATGCTTTGATTCATCTGCAGGCAGTTAAAAAAGGTGCTTGATTCGTACATCCTGTAATAATAATTAGCCTCTGAATCAACCAGTTCGAAAAGGTAACCTCAAAAACCTCAGTTTTCCCTTCATTCTCATTCAAAGATAGCAAAGTATTTAAAAAAAAGAGATGAAAAACAGCACATGACAGAGTTTCTTTTGTTCACATCTGAAGCCCATAGGAGGTAGATTATATGCTCGTGGGAGAAAAATCTCTCCGCTTGGTATTCGTGTAAATGTCTTTCCATTCCAATGAAGCGAAAGGTCAAACAGCCAAATTCAGAACGGAAAAAGTTCAGGTTTTATTGGAGCGGCATTACACACCAAAGTGCTTACACAGTCTGACTTGAATATCATTCTGTTCACTTCCAATCCAGTTCAACTCTATTATCAGTATATAGATACTGTACAGATGTGTACAGTGGAGCAAGCATATATATATGTTTATTTTTATTATTATTGTTGTTGTTTTTGCCACCATTATGATGACCAAGAGAATGGTCACATTTTAGTCAAAGTGGAACACTAATGATCTGGAGGGCCTTTGTAAGGAACGAAGGTATATTTGGTATATCTCACATATCAAAATGTTTTATTCCTCTTATACTCAAGCAATAAACCATGATACATTTTTTTTTATCCATTTACATTGAAGGATGTAGAACATCTGTGAAACAAGTTAGTTTGAGCCCTCTGTACGAGTCTACGTGTAAGTTGTTACTATAGAAAGAATACGTTATTAGGACGAGTGCATTGATAGAAAACTTTGCGGCTGGATCTAGGAACACCTTCCGACCAATCGGAATCGAGATTTCAACTTGGTGGATCAAAGTCGCTCTACAAAATGTTTGGCATGCGAGTAGATCTTCTTGGATGTTCAAAACATCAGGTCGATTGTATTCCATAGCAAATGTTCATTCGTTTTACACCAGGAAGTATTTGGATTGAAGGAGAAGCAGGATTTTGGATGAGATGGATAGGAGACATGGCCATTCGAGACTGTAATTATTAAGGATTTCTCACAATAAAAAAAAGTGTCCTTACTCCAAAATCTCCATTCATTATGGTACCAAAACACATTCGTTATAACCGCACATTTTTACATCCATGAGTGATCGGATATGAAGCTTTAGGGAAAAAGTCCATGGGACAAGTTGTTTACACTTCGCCACACCCACTTCTTGTTTACATCCAAAGAAAGTCACGGATATTTTGAGCTGCAAACAAATACAGCTACGATACGTTCAATGTGTTACACCCCTAATGTTCCCACAAACAAGTGCACCAGTGAGAGAGAAAAAAGAGATACCATGTTTCTACTAAGCCAGCTTCAAAACCATTACTTTGAGTATCTTTAAAGCATCCTCTTGTAAACTAATGGTCAGAAACAGAAGCTTCGGTCCCAGAGAGAGTGCAGTGCTCACTAACAAACCCAGGCGCATCTGTCCGGGGCCATCATGCGGCAGAGGAGTAAGCAATAATGCATGCTTTTGTTCCAATTTCCCAGCCGTGCAGAGGGAATAGAAAAATGTCAAGCTGCATTCCACTCAGGCGGTCGAATAATTACAGAGGCAGCGGATGCAACAGGGGGGCAACGACCTCGTCTCTCCCCTTTCCTGCGCTGCAAACAAAACAACGGCTGCAGAGATCACCTCGTGCTCCTCCACAACGCAAAATGCTGGGGATGAACAGCAGTGTGGGGCGTAAATAGTTATTTAACACTTACTGCACTGTATATCTGTCAAACCAGACCGGCGCTCATTGTTTAGAGGAATTTTATTCTTCCAATCCATGAGTATCTAACCTAACAATATAGGTGGACGAGTGGATTATACATAAAATATAAATGAAGAACTGTCCATCTGTGATAATTAACTTAATATGTTTTTCATAGTGATTCTGAATGATGGGAAGTTCTCAGAATCATTAGTGTGTGATTGAAATGTGATGTCATGTGACAGCTCTCAAAAAATATTGAGGAATACTTCTGGGTCTTATTAGTCCATTAGTGGGCAGGGAACTACCGGACTGTTCTAGCAGACATATTCCCATGCCTTCTGATGCTGGACCTTAAAACAAAATCGAATCAAGGAAACGAGGATGACTGTTCAGCTCGCCTTTCCATTTATCTCTCCTTCGCACTTGGGAGGTGAAGCTCCTACTGACACAATCATTTTTCTCTGCCATGTTCCCCACAAAGCACCACCTTTCTGCTTGACACAAACACATTTAATATCTCAGGAACACTGGGCACAAAGATACCAGTCCATCAAACCCTACTCACACTTTCACATTAGACACATTATAGTGTCACTAATCCACCTACTGGTATGTTTTCTGCATCCAAAACTCAATACACCACTGTGACACGTCGCAAATATGACTATGCTAAGCTAATAAGCAATAGTAGCCTGTATTCGACGGCTGGAATCTTACAGTAAGCTGGATAAAAGTGGGAAAGTGTGTGGTCAGTACTGTATATACTTTTAGTATAGAGTACTGTTTTGCTAGATTGTTACCTCACAAAACTGTCCGTGAATGCACGTATGCTCTGGATATCGTACAAACCGATGCATTACTGTACGTGGAGGTTTAATATTTCCCTGGAAGCAACTGAATTAGTGGATTGATTCAGTTCAACGTTTGATTCATGGAAACAGACAATCAGCCACAGAAATTTAACTGAACTTGTTTTTTTGAACATTGATTTTGTTTTGTTTTTTCACTCTCAAAGTACTTTCTTTACTTTAGTACAGTCTTTATTTTATTTAACAATGGGCATGATCGAACAAGCTCTGAATTCATTTCGGATACGCAATAATAAAGCCACGCTACACCTTCATTTGGCTCAAAATGTAATATTCTACTATAGAAACCTTGCATAGCTTCCATTTTGGATGAAACCAAACTGTGCACAAGTGGAAGAGTAATGTGACAAACACCCCATGTTTTATCCGCCCTGGCAGCTCAATCTCCGAACTGCGTTTGAAGTGCAGTGTGGCAACACTAATGGCAAAGTCATTCCAGCCGCCCTGACCCAAGAGTTGTCTTGAAAGCATGGTTGATTTTTTTTTTCTGTGACTTTCTTTGTATCCTTTCATCACACAGAGTGGACCAAAGGACATCCACTTGGATGTAGAGATGACATGCTTCTAGCAGCTGTACAAAGAGGCCATGACCTCTTGTGATTTGTCATTAGATTTTCTTTAGGATTGTGCATATTATCACGATATGTGAGAGAATGAGGAGAGAGGCTAGAAATGTATCACGATTCAACCCTCACACTACTGAATTCTTGATTGTGATTTTCTATAATGGCAGCTCGGACCGGCAGCGCAGCTGCAAATCACACGTTTACGCAACCCCAATTCCAAAAAAAGTTGGGACGCTGTGTGAAATGTAAACAAAAACAGAATGCAATGATTTGTAAATCTCCTAAACCCATATGTTTTAGAGCAACATATGCGTCCATCCAGATTCCATCCCATCTTTACTTCTGAGAGACTCTGCCTCTCTAAGAACTCTTTTTATATCTGATCATGTTACTGACCTGTTGCCAATTAACCCAATTAGTCGCAAAATGTTCCTCCAGCTGTTTCTTTCTTGTAACACTTACTTTTCCAGCCTTTTGTTGCCCCCCGTCCCAAATTTTTTGAGACGTGTTACGGCCATCAAATTCAAAATGACCTTGTTTTTTTTCTTAAAATGGTACATTTACTCAGTTTAAACGTTTGATATGTGTTCTACGTTCTATTGTGGCTAACATGCGAGTTTATGAGATTTGCAAATCATTGCATTCTGTTTTTATTGACATTTTGTCTCAACTTTTTTGGAATTGGGGTTGTACTAATATGCTTGCTCAAACACGTTTCTGTTTCTGCAAGAGCAGCTGATTTACAGGGACTTAAATAAACAGAGACAATAGAAATAAACAAATCAATGCAAATAAACAGGATAATAAACAGAGGACAAAAATGTGTCGTTATTTTTTGCTTGTGTGTTTGCTTGTTCATATATTTCTTTTTGCAAGAAGATGTTCATTTAACATTTATGGAAGGAGTCTCCAGTGTTAGCTCTTTGGAATAGTCAGAGAAAATATTTAAATTGTCATCTCTTTAAGTAAGATGACTGATATTATAAGTTCGGCTTCATTAGAAGTCAACTGTTAAGTATAATAGACTAACATGAAAACATTTAAGCCCAACCTAAAGTTACAAACAATAACTTATCTTTTAACATTTAGTAAGACTATTTCCATGCATTTTACCAAATTACAAATATTTATAAACATACTTAAAAAAAAAAAATAACATTCTGCACATAAACATTGGCATACCTTTTGGACTTAATCATAAATTTACCGATATACATATCATTTTAATAAAAAGAAAAGAAAGCTAACATCACATCTCACCCTAAGCTGACCAGTTCCTAACTGTTCGCCATATAAACACATGATAAGAAAGTCCTGTAATTCAAATACAAACAACGCTCATGCTGTTCTAATACCTTTTCCTGTATTGTAAGGAATTGTATGTCAATCCACTCTGTAAACACAAACTCCAATAACAACCAAATATACTGTACATATTGGTCGAAGTGATGGACTGTGCTGCTCATATATATATATATATATATATATACGATTGATCCGTCATTGTTATGATTTTGTAACCCAGCCATAAAGCCCACCGTCTTTCATCTAAAAAAACTAGAGAAAGGGTGAAGACTTGTGAATTAGATCTAAAGGGGAGGCAAGAAACCTTGAGCGATGCACTTCACTGACCTCAGTCTCGGTCAATAAAACCGTAACAGCAGGCCTGAGGATATTCTGGAAATCACAGCTAGAGCCAGGAATATCAGACAGAAATAAAAGAAATAAATCACACTGGATTTTACAATACAAGACGGAAGATGAAGCTTGAAACTTGCAAATCTCTGAAACATAACGGTTCCTTTGTGGGCGGTGACTGGCTTAGAAGCGCATATAATGTACTAACTGTACAATGGTATTTTCAACAGCGTAGTCAAATTCTAAATTCTGATTGGTCAGAAGGTATTGATTCATTTTCTATAACTGCAGGCCTGACAAGTCACGGGTTTAGATCAATGAGGTCAGTTTGTAGAGTCTTGAAATTTTGGAAATTTAAATATTTATCTAATAACATTTATTGAAGGAGTCTCCAGTGTCGACATTTCGTAAAAGGCAGATGTAAAGTGGTAGCTTTAAGTTTTTCCGACATGGCTTCAGGACAGGAGATTATGCTTTGAGTTTCTCAGTAAAATGACAAGTTTTTTTTTTGTTTTTTTTTTCCCTTATTAAGGGCTGTTGGATCAGGTTTTAATAAATAAAAATGATTAACGGTGGTAAATTGGTAAATATATAAAAGGAGTGAAGCAATTCAGAACTTGCTGCTATAGGGAAATAATTTAAACTTCACGTTGGTAACAGGAACTTTACTTTGCTAACACCATAGCACTAATTAATTTCCTATAAGAACAGCACGCCATTCAAGTGTGTTTATTCCTTACTTACAGAATATTGTCATTCATCCATTGCCAATTTTTTAGAAATACTGAAACTTTTTTTTGGTTACTCTATTTTGACCTGACTTTGTATCCTGTCCAAGTTTCTCTAAGTGTAGTGCTTAAATCTGTAAAATAATTCCTGAGTTTGTTCATAGTTTTCCACTTGACTGACAGTATTTGGACTGTTTATTCTCCCTAGCCAATCATATCAAATCACATAGAAAAGAGATGCGGATGATGCCTCGCCGCAAGCAGCGTTAACATTACAACGCTAGAACGTCCGTGGTCGAACATGCAAGAGCTTTTCAAAACCGAGACCGAGAAGGCATGTCAGCTTTGCCTTCCAAAACCCTTTGACATATCGGCATTCGGGAGTTAGGTAAGTCGAGGTTTTATGCTTATGCGGTTTTAATATAAAAATAATTTCTGGAGGGAAAGTAACCAGCAATCACACTTGGTGTAGACCAAAACAGCTGGTTCGAAAGAATCTGAGATTATTATTCTCATTATTTTAAGATTATTTGCAGTGTGAATCCAAAAACCAAAAGCATTCATTTTGCTCCAATCAGGACTCGTCAAACTGACTAATAGGTGTGAAGGCACCCTTACTTTCTCCTGTGTTGGAGTTGTTTTTGATTTGACCGCCGCCTACTTTGTGAATACAAGTGTTTTTAATCCTTACTTACAGAATATTGTCATTCATCCATTGCCAATTTCCAAGAAAGAACAATAAAACTTTTTTGGCTACTCTACTTTGGCCTGACTATCCTATCCAAGTGCTATCAGTGTAGTGCTTAAATCTAAAAATAGTCCTGAATATTAACGTGCACACACAAACTCATGTCTCATTATAAGCCACTCATACTGTAATCTACTTTTGCTGTAAATGGCAGCACATTTTGTTGTACGGGGAACAACAGGACATTACCTTTAAATTTCTTACAATTTAATGTACAGTTGCACTTGAAGGTTTGGGAACCCTTTAGAGTTTTCTATATTTCTGCATTAATATGACCTGAAACATCAAAGTCCTAAAAGTAGATAAAGAGAACCCAATTAAGCAAATGAGACAAAACTATTATACTTGGTCATTTATTGATTGAGAAAGATTGATTGAGTCAGTTCCTCAGTACAGAACAGCTTCAATTCTGGGATGTTGGTGGGTTTCCTCACATGAACTGATTGCTTCAGGTTCTTCCACAACATTTCTATTGGATTAAGGTCAGGACTTTGACTCGGCCGTTCCAAAACATTACCCTCATTCTTCTTTGGTAGAATAATTTGTGTGTTTAGGGTTGTTATCTTGATGCAGGAAGCGATGGACATTAACATTAGCCAACGTGAGAGAGGCAGTTAGTTGCTTAGAAATTACCCTGGGTTCCTCTGTGACCTCGCAGGCTATTACATGTCTTGCCTTTGGAGTGATCTTTGTTGGTCTCCACTCCTGGGGAGGGTAACGATGGTCTTGAATTTCCTCGATTTTGTACACAATCTGTCTCACCATGGATCGGTGGAGTCCAAACTCCTTTCGATCTGGTTTTGTGACCTTTTCCAGCCTGATGAGCATCAACAACACTTTATCTAAGGTCCTCAGAAATCTCCTTTGTTTCTTGCCATGATACACTTCCACAAACATGTGTTGTGAAGATCAGACTTTGATTGAGCCTTGTTCTTTAAATAAAACAGGACATTAACTCACACCTGATTGTCCTCCCATTGATTGAAAACACCTGACTCTAATTTCACCTTCAAATTAACTGCTAATCCCAGAGGTTCACAAACTTTTGCCACTCACACTGGACCATTTTTTTTCAATAAATAAAATATTTTTTTGTCTCATTTGTTTAATTGGGATCTCTTTGTCTATGTTTTAGGACTTGTTCGAAAATCTGATGTTTTCGGTCATATTCATGCAAAACATAGAAAATTCTAAAGGGTTCACAAACTTTGAAGTACCACTGTATATCAATGTGTTAGAATTAAGGCTCAGTACAGTATAGGCATCGGTAACACATACGCAAAAGCCAACATTGTATCTTGGCACTGTCTGCTTATTGTTTTACACACAAGGTGTTTTCACACACTCCTCCCCCCCATCCATAGTCTAGAGTTAAACACATCATTTGTCATGGCTGTTTTCAAACTCCGGTGCTGTCACATCGCCTCATATTTCAAGTTTAACGATGGCTCAGAAATGCTTGTTGTGGCCTGAAGATAAAGCAGAATGCGTTCTAAGTAAACAGAGTGGGAAAAAAAGAAAAAGAATTAAAAACACTAGTAACTATTACTTGAAAATAAAATTCTTTTTTGTCGGATAAACCCAACCGGCCTTGACTGAATCGCAAAAAAAGCATCGAGGAATATATTTTACTTTGCAATGATTTGATGTAGCCAAGCAGTGACCTGCAAACAATTCGTCCTGGTTGCGCATTCGAGCCATGCGTGATGCTGTATTGCAAAGAAAATTTGCATATTCATTATTTATTCAAAATGATTACTGTATACTGTAATTATATGCATCATTTCAGCTTGCAATTTTTGACGTTTAACCCTTACGCAGCAGTCACAAAAAAGAGAACCAGGCAAAAATCTTGAATGGAGGATGACACCCAGTCTAGATGAACTTAATCTTGCAAGTGTAGAACATGGGGTCAAAGCTAGCATCTTTCTGATACATGGGCAAACCTTTTCTTGTTACCATTTCAGGATTTCACTCAACAGCACTATATAAGCATACATTGTGTGGGAAATAACAAGCTTTGACAAACGAGCCAAATCAACCTGCTGATATTCTATTTAACAAGCTAACAAGATAGAAGATTAGTCATCGTAATGTCTTTCACCCAAGGATATAAAGTAATGGACTACAAATACTCTTGTCGCTGTAAGTGAGTAGTTTATTCTTGCACTTCATTGAGTAGTTTTAAAATGAGTGGACTTTTACCCGAGTATTGCCTCTCCTGATTTCCTGTTTGTTCATAGTTTTCCACTTCTTTTGGCTTGACTGACAGTATTTGGACTGTTTATTCTCCCTAGCCAATCATTTCAAATCACATAGAAAAGAGATGCGGATGATGCCTCGCTTCAAGCAGCATTAATATTACAATGCTAGAACATCCGTGGCCGAACGTGCAAGAGCTTTTCGAAACCGAGACCGAGAAGGCATGTCAGCTTTGCCTTCCAAAACCCTTTGGTATTCAGGAGTTCGGCATCTTATCTAAAGAAACATACTAGAGGTAAGACTAGGTTTTATGCTTATACTGACTACTCGGTGTCCTTTTAAACAAGCTACAGTTTTATACAAAAGGCATTTCTGGAGGGAAAGTAACCAGCAATCTCACTTGGTGTAGACCAAAACAGCTGGTTCGAAAGAATCTGAGATTATTATTCGTATTCGTCTTATTATTTTAAGATTATTTGCAGTGTGAAACCAAAAATATTCATTTTGCTCCAATCAGGACTCATCAAACTGACTAATAGGTGTGAAGGCGCCCTTACTTTCTCCTGTGTTGGAGTTGTTTTTGATTTGACCTCTGCCTGCTTTGTGAATACGGATTATGGATTTCCATGCGACTCCACCTGCCTGGGATTTGACCCTGGCCCAGTACTCGAAGTACGATTTTAGGACCTAATAAATAGCCTTTGCACATAATGAACTGATGCCTATTTTCTTTAAATTATTAGGTTCCTTTTTTTGTAACATGCACTTTTGAAATTGTAGTTATCATGCTTGAATATTTTCTATGTGAAACCTAGATCTTGGACTGGGGATTAAAACATTGAAATAAATAAAATCGAGGAATTATCACTACATGAAAAACAAATCAAATAATTTGAATATTAGTGCATTCCTGTATAAACCACTAGAATTACCTAAAATGCCTGTGGTGTCATAATTATACTCTGTATATAAAGCCGTCCCTTAGAAGCAGTGAATTAAAAGTCGTTTAATGTTTCCAGCGCATGCTCTCCTGCTTCCCGCAGTCCTCTGAGCTCAGAAATGGGCTTTTGTGCACGATTAGCAGATGATTAACAATAACTGTTTGCCAGCACTCAATTAAAAGCAGTTGCTTGTTTGCTTTAATTAAACAGTGATTTTTTTTCCTTTTTGAGGCAAGTCTATTTGTAAGATGAAGCAATTACAGGCTAGCTAATTGAGCACTCGCCTCGCTCCCATTTCATTTACATCATGCAAGATTTGAATGATTTACAAAGCTGCAGCTTTCATAGCATGAGCAGCCATATGACAGGAATTATACTGGCATTGATATAGAAGTAGGGCACATGGTGGCTTAGTGGTTAGCACTCCCAGTCCAAAGGTTTCCTCTCCCAGTCCAAAGACATACATGGTAGGCTGATTGGCATGTCCAAAATGTCCGTAGTGTGTGAATGTGAGTGTACCCTGCAATGGATTGGCACCCTGTCCAGGGTGTACCCGACTTGTGCCCGATGCTCCCTGGGATAGGCTCCAGGTTTCCCCGTGACCCTGAAGAAAAGGATAAGCGGTATAGAAGATGGATGGATGGATGGATGGATGGATGGAGGATATACAGTGAGGGAAAAAAGTATTTGATCCCCTGCTGATTTTGTACGTTTGCCCACTGACAAAGAAATGATCAGTCTATAATTTTAATGGTAGATGTATTTGAACAGTGAGAGACAGAATAACAACAAAAAAATCCAGAAAAACGCATGTCAAAAATGTTATAAATTAATTTGCATTTTAATGAGGGAAATAAGTATTTGACCCCCTCTCAATCAGAAAGATTTCTGGCTCCCAGGTGTCTTTTATATAGGTAACGAGCTGTGATTAGGAGCACACTCTTAAAGGGAGTGCTCCTAATCTCAGCTTGTTACCTGTATAAAAGACACCTGTCCACAGAAGCAATCAATCAATCAGATTCCAAACTCTCCACCATGGCCAAGACCAAAGAGCTCTCCAAGGATGTCAGGGACAAGATTGTAGACCTACACAAGTCTGGAATGGGCTACAAGACCATTGCCAAGCAGCTTGGTGAGAAGGGGACAACAGTTGGTGCGATTATTCGCAAATGGAAGAAGCACAAAAGAACTGTCAATCTCCCTCGGCCTGGGGCTCCATGCAAGATCTCACCTCGTGGAGTTGCAGTGATCATGAGAACAGTGAGGAATCAGCCCAGAACTACACGGGAGGACCTTGTCAATGATCTCAAGGCAGCTGGGACCATAGTCACCAAGAAAACAATTGGTAACACACTACGCCGTGAAGGACTGAAATCCTGCAGCGCGCGCAAGGTCCGCTGCTCAAGAAAGCACATATACATGCCCGTCTGAAGTTTGCCAATGAACATCTGCATGATTCAGAGGGCAACTGGGTGAAAGTGTTGAGGTCAGATGAGACCAAAATGGAGTTCTTTGGCATCAACTCAACTCGCCGTGTTTGGAGGAGGAGGAATGCAAGTCTTTGTTTTCTGCTAAGGGGACAGGACAACTTCACCGCATCAAAGGGACGATGGGCTGGGCCATGTACCGTCAAATCTTGAGTGAAAACCTCCTTCCCTCAGCCAGGGCATTGAAAATGGGTCGTGGATGGGTATTCCAGCATGACAATGACCCAAAACACATGGCCAAGGCAACAAAGGAGTGGCTCAAGAAGAAGCACATTAAGGTCCTGGAGTGACCTAGCCAGTCTCCAGACCTTAATCCCATAGAAAATCTGTGGAGAGAGCTGAAGGTTCGAGTTGCCAAACGTCAGCCTCAAAACCTTAATGATTTGGAGAAGATCTGCAAAGAGGAGTGGGACAAAATCCCTCCTGAGATGTGTGCAAACCTGGTGGCCAACTACAAGAAACGTCTGACCTCTGTGATTGCCAACAAGGGTTTTTAAACCAAGTACTAAGTCATGTTTTGCAGAGGGGTCAAATACTTATTTCCCTCATTAAAATGCAAATCAATTTATAACATTTTTGTCATGCGTTTTTCTGGATTTTTTGTTGTTATTCTGTCTCTCACTGTTCAAATAAATCTACCATTAAAATTATAGACTGATCATTTCTTTGTCAGTGGGCAAAGCAGGGGATCAAATACTTTTTTCCCTCACTGTAGAAGTAGAAACCCTTTGGAAATCGCATTAACATTCTATATGGACAATTTTTTATTATTATTATTATTTTTTTACTGAAAGTGATTCCATGTTCAGGGTCCCAAACGCAGGTAAAGTGTCATTCACATCCACCTATGTACAAGATTCAGATAATTTCATTATATGGTTTTTGGCGAAAACGTATTAGCTAGCACAATCTGTCTTCAATTTCCAATAAATCAGATAGAAGGACGAGATGCCATGGAAAAATGAGAATTCGGAAAGTAAATGAGAGGCTGGATGAGTTCATGTCACATCGTAGCTTATCACACTAAAGCCTAATTCTGCTGGTAGTCTCACTCAGCCCAAACCTTGTTGATAATTTATCTAAAAGCCCAAAACCTTAAACAAATTTATGCATACCTAATGCACTAACTCATCACAAAAGAACTCTGCTGAATGAGCGTGCCATGAAGTGCTGTGGGATACAGAAAAAAAAAAGAAGAAGCCAAAAGCAAGGTAGTGAGAATATAAACTTTCCCAGGCTTCCTGTCAACGTAGAAGTGCCGTCATCCATCATTAGGCAGTGGTGTGCTGTGCAAATTAAGGGGCAACTCGTCTGCCATGGGAAGGAGCATAAACAGTCTAACTGCCATCTTTCATAGCTCAGTGTTCTGCACAACGAGCCAGGCATGTGTGAGAGGATGCAGCCGATTAGGTAGGATTTGTGTGGGTAAAAAAATGTATACATATAAAAAATAGAAGTGGTCTTAACAGCTTTTTGAAAGGGTAATGTATATGTATAACATGTAAATGATGGATGAATAAATATGATAAAATTGTTAAATGAACTGCTGTTCATTTAGGCTTGCACAAATTCCCTCTGAAACAGTATAAAATGCCTAAACGATTTATGCTTTTTTCAATTAATACACATTTCTTTGATAATAGTTATAGAATTGACTGTAATTTTGCTACTACAGCTGTTTCACTACATTATTATGTATATGAATATGAAAAAAAATATGACTTTTTCTGATAGTGTGGATAACGAAGAAATTGGAACGCAAACATACTTCATTATTATGCTTATAAGACTTAAATTATGAAACTGGCCATAAGTTAGATTTTGCTCTAAACAGTATGATAAATGTAACACAGTGAACTCAGAGTAGGTTTGAAAGAAGGCATTTATTAGAGTGGAATGGTATTAAAAAATGAGGGGGGAAAAAGCTAATCCATTTTGAATTGCTCCCTTCATGGATCAAGGTCATGTCATGGTGAAAAGGGTTGTCCTTTGGTGCATTTCAGGGCTATGTCAATGAGAGCTTAATACTCTCAACTGGGCCACACTTGGTGAACAGATCTGTAGGGAGCAATCTTATGGACTGACTTGAAAGGTACAAAAAAGTGTACTGTCTGGATTACCGGGACCCATGCTTGGTGCCAGGCCTGTGAGGTGAGAACCAGGTGACCAGGTCTCTGACATAACCCAATTGGGCTTGAAATGACTTGCAAGATGAAGGGTGTGGATCAGGTGCAATGCCAGTTGGGTGGCAGGCATTTGATGGATAGTTTGTCGATAGACTAGAGCCTTACCGCGGAAACATTAATTGTGGCTGAATGTCGCTTTGCTTACAGGGAAATTCTGTCTGAATTGAGAGGAGCTAGTTCAAGTGGTTTAGACACCTTCGATGGATGCCCCCTTTGGATGGACATTTGATGGATGGCAACTTTGACTGCTTCTGCTAGAGCTATATCAGGAACATCCCACTGGATAGAGAACCTGTGGCAGACCCAGGACCTGCTGGAGAAATTATCTCTCGCAGTTGGCTTGGAAATGTCTGAGGATCCCCCAGGTGGAGCTAGAATATATGGCTTGGGATGGGAAAGCCTAGACTGACTTTTTCAGCCTGCTGACACCATGACCCCCAGCAAAAATAGTGGAAGGAGAATGAATGAATGAATGAATGAATGAATGAATGAATGAATGAATGAACATACTGTATTGCCACAGCCAAGTGCAAGACTTTAATGATCAGGCTAGGAACGCTGCTACAATATTGGTGCCGTCCATTCCGAAGTGATCATGACTATACCCTACTCTTTTCCAAGACTACACCTTTCACGGCAAAACTCTGAAAGGTCCCTTAACTGTAAAGGTTCAAAGTAACAGGCATTTGGAATGCACTTTGTTGTCATTTTTCAAAGTCCAATGTAACCGAGACCAATCTTTTAATCATGAGTAGAAGCATTAAGCAGTAGAAACTTCATCATGCAATCGGCAGTTTCTTAACCGGTTACTGGGTTATTTAAAGTAGCTCATTTACAAGTGCAAATGCTAATACAAATTCATAATGAATGTTATAGGTTTTTGAGGTGCTCATAAAATGATTTCGCACTTGGTGTTGTTTCCTCAACTGCCAGTGAATGTATTACATGTAATCCTATGGGAAGAGGTAGCAAGGCAGGTGGAATTCAGTTGCTTTAGAATTAAAAAAAAAAAAAAAAAAAAAAAAACCCTACTACTAGCATTTTTTTTGGTCACAGCTTTCAAAAGTTGAAAAAGTTCAACTTTTCAAGAAAAAAAAGTGCTGAGTGATGTTAAGCACTTTTTTTTTTAAAGTGAGAAAAACAATATTTTGGGGGCTCTGGAGATGCTGTTTCGTTATCACTGTATACCATCATGTCAATATGTCATCACACCATGGATTGACTGATGTAGTGACAGTGATTACGCAGGAAGAAAGGGTCAAAAATGAAACGTTCCACTGATTAGGGATGAAACAGATGCGCCAGAAATACCTGCTGATTACCTGAAGTGTTTTGCCCTCTGCAGTAAATGAACCTTGAAATAGAAAGAAGTATCTTCACATTGAGTTTAAAGGACATGTTTGAGATCTGCATGCCCATGTATGTGTGACACATAATTATTATTTTTTTTAAATATGAACCCTGCCTTGTCAGTCACCCGAACACAACAATGGCTCAATAGAAAATCTGTTGACATGGTGGATTTTTAATGAACATCAGAACCGGTAGAAAATCAGTGAAATCCCCGACCCTGACTAGAGCTGTGTGCCAGAACATCTCCTGACAGTGTGTTAAATCAGCAGCGGCACCTCCAACTTCCACAAAGGGAGTGGAGATAAAACCTGGCATTTAAAAACCAGCAGTAAAAAACACTCCCAGCATGCACTTTTTTCCCTCCAATGAGAAAGGCTTGGCTCTATGGCTATCATTTATCAAACGACACACAAGACAAAGCATCCAAGGCATCGACTTGTGACGGTGGCCTGTAGTTTTTAGCAGTCTCAGAAGAAGATGTGGCTGTTGGATCATGTGATCATATTAAACTAAAACACAAAATGTCAAAATGAGCAATTTAGCATGTTTGCCCAGAACATCAAACAATGTGTTTAGGATTACAGCTGCACAATATAGACAAAAGAATATGATATGCAATGAAGGTGTTGAATATCACAGTGACATGTGACATATGATAAACTAAAAATGAATTAATATATACAAGATTTTCTAGCTTTAATGTAAACTTACATAAGGTTACATAAATAACCATAGTCTATAAAAGTGTAATTAATGGGGTATCCACCTATCTGACCTTTGCCACAAAGTCACATGGTGACTGTATGACACTATAAAATGCCATCATTAACAGTCGTTATTCCCTGGAACCTTATTCCTTATGCTCGGTGTTGGTTCTGAGTGACAGGGAACCTTGGCGGTTATCCGGAGTTCATAAAACAGGGTTAGATATGTAAGCTAATGTGTTATTTCATCTGTATGACCTATACCTGTAGACCCTAAGACTGACTGGAAGGGTGTTCAGATAAGATCACAGTGCTAGCCTCACTGGGAAGAGTTAATGTTGATCTTATGAAACTTGGAATAATACATGGTGATACCTAGGTAGCAGCAGCACAGACTGATGTGAAAGGTACAAAAAAGTCAACTAACTGATTCACAAAGCTGCTTGAAATGACTCCCACATCACCTGGCTACCAGTGTATCCAAGGTGGACTTGCCAAAGCTTGCCACTCACTTACTCCAGTAAAAACTATACAGAGAACTATATTTCAATTTGACACCCAGCTTGGGCTCATAAGGGAATGTTCTCAGTGATTTTACCACAAGCGTGAGGTCCCAAGCTGGATTCTTGGGCAGACTACAACTCATTTGACACCACGTCTTGCCCCTCTGGGTCCAACAAGGGTCATGAGAATTTTCACGTGGCTATTATGCTTCTTATTTTGAACCATTTACTTACTGCCTGTGAGCTGATAGAGGGTAAATCAGATCCGCTCTTTGGCATAGACAACCATGACTACGGTGACTCAGCCAGCAATTCCCTGTCAGACAAAAAGAGCCTTTCAGGCACAGCTCCAGATATAACATTCTCACAGTCTTCAGATGAGAAGCAGGAGCAGAAATTGGCTTCTGGCATTTGTCAGCATGTGGCCTCCACTTCATCACCAGATATCATCTGAGCCATGTCTGACTCTAGGTCATCTATCTGCCTTGGAAGATACTCTGAGCTCTCTTTGTGGCCTTTTACTCTGATCATCAGTGGCTGTTTATGACTAACAGCCTTCCTGGGCTCTGGCGCTTGAATCTAGAGCCACCAAATGAACGTGCCATGTGGCCATCAGCATCAATGTACAATCTGCTCATGAAACAGCTGTTCTAACAACTGCCTCTCTGAGATGATCAAGGGTGAAGCATCAAATACATAACTGATGAGCTGATGAGAGACGCCAGGCATGCCCACACAAGCAGGAACCCTGCATTTTTTATGCTTTACTTGCCTTTTGTTAACTGAGCTTGTGGATCTTGTCCACTAAGATCGCTATTCTGACTGCAGTCCTCCCAGAAAAGCCCAGAAACTTCTTCTGGAAGCAGAGGCTGTAATTGAATGAGTTGCCAGGAAATTGAATTACATGATTCACTTAATTCAACAATGATTCACCAGAAGAAAATAAGAAAGATCATGGCTCCAGTTCATTGATAGTGATCATCAGTGCCTTAAGCCATGGCCAACAACCCGGAAGCTGACAGCCAGTAAGGCGTTTGCTGAGAGAAGCCAAAGATAGTCGTAATCTGCGTTGATGTAGGAAGATGGAAGATATCGGTGTTTTGAACATGGAAATATGAGGGCACC
Source organism: Ictalurus punctatus (assembly GCF_001660625.3). Lineage (NCBI taxonomy): Eukaryota > Metazoa > Chordata > Actinopteri > Siluriformes > Ictaluridae > Ictalurus > Ictalurus punctatus. Next base: position 3,243,421 of record NC_030437.2, read on the forward strand.
CCGATCCACCACGCTGGTGCTCTTCTCACGAACTGTGATGCCGAGATGAGGACTTGCCATGCCCAGGGACACCCAAGAGGTAAGTGCCGAGAGCTATCCACAATCACGATCAATCCACAATAGCTTAGAGCCGACCGAAATTCTCAAGTTAGTATGAGACTGTCGCCAGTTATGGAGCGTCATATGAACATCACATATTTTGGTAAAGGTCTCAACATCTCAACAAAACTTCTCAACAAAAGGTCTCATTTTATGTGTAAACGCATACAAGAAAGTATCCATGTCTTGATCCCACCGCACCTGGTGGTTAGGAACTGTGAATTAGGACAGTACTTTCACATATACAAGATTTACGATGTATTAACATGCACACAATGAATAATATTTGTTACTTCTGTGCAAGGGTGTTTGAGATTTAGCCACTGGAAAAAAAAAAATGACATTGTTACTCAGGTAAAAAGTAATTCACATTAAAACTGGTCATACATAGTCATTTTCTTTCAAATGAAGCGCTTATAAAGACGTGGTTTTTCAGTATCAAATCCCACCCACTTGCATTCTCAATCCTCACTGTCCAAAAATGCTCTTGGCACCAGCTACTGTTTTTTTTTTTTCTGAAAAGTTGAATTTTTGCAACTTTGGAATATTTGCTGTGCCAACCCCCCCAAAAAAAACTCTGGCAATAGTTTTGGTGTAAGGTGGGCGGAATCAAAATGCTTCCCATAGGATTACGTGTCAGACGTGTGTTGGTGGTTGAAGTGGGGGGGAAGCAAACACTTATCCTTGCAGTTTGAATTCCTAAGCATTTTTGAGCTCCTACGCAAAACCAGATTTGACGACTCTCTTAAGACAGTTTAACTTGTAATAGTGTAACAGTCAAAGTTATTACTGTTCCTTTACGTTTTCCAACTCATGAAAGTAAGGACGGGGGGCTTAGGGGGTTCTCTGTAACACGATGTTGACCCTTGGCTGGTTGGTTAACCAATCTTGCTCAGCTCACATTAGCTGGCTGTCTCCACCATCTTTAACCTCTCATAGCTAGCATTACAATCTTTAACACATTTGAATACACTCAGGAAAACCAAAATGTTCAATAAGGAGGTTAACTAGCATGCCAAAACAAAAATTTTTAACCTGCTAAAATATCCATGTCCACATTAAATATCATGCACTACGTTGTAAAACAAACCTTCATTTCATGTTAGGATAAAGTAGCAGGGAAAATAAAATAGAACGTGCAACACCAGTAAAATTAGCATCTAGACTTCAGTTCTATTCAGTGTGCCTCATACCGTATACATCGGCCCTCAAACTGATCAGCACGCCTCGACGGCCGTCAGACGTCATTCCTGCAGATTAATAAATATAATTATAGGCTAGCAGTTGACGTTGGAGTTAGTGCACACTATCATTCTTAATATGGAAAAGCAGTAACCCAGCAGGATTTTATTTATTTTTTTGATAGCAAAAAAAAAAACCCCGAAACGTGGCCGATAAATAAAACACGCACCGCTCCTTCTTTCTAATTCGAGTGAAAAGAGTGAAACGGAAACATGGGGTGAAATTAAAGAGCGGGTGAGCTGTGGCAGCGAGTTGATTCAGCCAGAGAGTGAGCTGGGCTTTCTTTTTTTTTCCTTTTTTATCTCTCTTTCTGTCTGGGCTTTACTGTTCTGCAGAGTATTGATGTTATATGTACAGTGCTCTGTATATATATATATATATATATATATATATATATATATATATATATATATATATATATATATATATATATATATATATATATATATATATATATATATATATATATATATATATATATATATATATATATTCATACATACAGAGCACTGGCCTTAATCTCTCTCAGGCCAGAGAGAGATTAAGTCCAGTCCAAGATTAAAAGCAAACTTTGGTGTAGAATCATCGCTGATGTTAGATCGGGTTTCGAGATGAAGCCTGCATTCCAATACTGCTTACACAGCCGTGTTGGCTTCCCCTCACAACTTGGGGAGATTCGGGTTTATCAACAGAAACATATTTGACCTTGGCAGCAAGAACAATGGCAAGAGATTTCTTGGCGATACACACTCCTTCCTCGAAACTTACAGTTACCGTGTAGCAGGATAAATGAGAAAAAGTCATATTCATATTTGCATTTTTCTTCTTTTGAAAAGGAATTATTCTCTTTTTGTCCCTTGGGTGTTAGAGTTTAAATAATAATAACTTTTCAAAGCTATCTACTGTCACCACTGATCGTGTCAGCTTATCCGGACCTTCGTAAGCAAGCGATTTTAAGAACTTGAACCATCCCGAATTTTCACTGAATACCCCTTTCCTCATCTGTCTTGTTTTGGTGTAATACGCGCATTAAACCCCACCCAAAAGCAGTATGTAGCACACAGGACGTAAACAACACAAATTTCCAGTACGCGAAAGATAACCTGATGATATATTACTTAGGCTGGTCAAAGCCTTTGTGGTACTGTAGCACATAATGCAATATGATGGTCAAACCATAACCAGCAATCAAAACAAAAGGAATATGCAAAGGGCTTCAATGGGTAAACAATCCGGAAGTATCAGGAACTAAGAAAATCTAACATGAGATAGCGCTAATGAAAACCAGAAGGGACCTGGGTCTAGTGTTCTGGTGATGGGGACCTCTGCTGGTGTGGGGTGGAGCCAGCGTGCGAAACCTTAACATTAACAAATACATTCAATGTTTATTATTTTTTCCAGAAAAGCCTTGTAATGCTCAGCTGGCTGATGGGCAGGAAAAATGACACTCGTTATAAAGACTTTACGATACTGTACTATCATTACACCCCTGTTCCCAAATTATAGTTAAAGCTGTACTCGACCCTTCTAAAGACATCGCCGCTGCTGCCTAGTTTCATTATTTTACTGTCATAACATCCAGAAATATTCACATCCAGTGAGACCACTCGCTCGTGGTTTTTTTTTTTCAGCTTCACTCATGCATGTGGATTTTAGATATTAAACCGCCTTTTTTTTTTTTTTTTTTACACCTGCTGCATGCGTTTAACATATGGCACGACTTGAGAAAAACAGATCTGCTTCGAACAAGACAGCCGACATCAATCAGACGAGAGCCTGCAAGGCAGAATTCACGCTAGGCAGAGACCATGTTCTCTCCCTCTCTCCTCATCACAGCGGAAAGAGTGAATGCTGATGGACAGCTCGTCAAAGGCCGATTGCACCGAGGCGTGCTTTTACTCAGGAGAAAACACAGCAGGACACACACACGCACGCACACACACGCATGCATGCACTCCATGCGCTTGATTCGGTTTGCAGGATTATATTTCACACTGATCATCCTAGGTCCATGAAATTTGCCACAGATAATCTTATTGTGTATATATATATATAATTGAATTCATGGCAAGTCTCCAGAACCCATATTTTTTTTATGGCAATTAAAAAAATATATTATTCCAGATTGATGAGATCACTGGTGACCAACCTATTTTCCCACAATGCATCTGTGTTCAGATGCGCCAGAGATAATATAATTTATATATATATATATATTATATATATATAATTAATATAATAACTTGCTTGCTAGATAGTAGAGTAAAGGATATCACACGTGTCAGCTGTTGTGATGCAAATGCACTTCAAACTCAAATCAAATGTTATATCCATTAAATTTAAAGTGTCTGTTTTTAAGCACCCCCCTCCCCCCCACACACACACTATTTTGAAAAAGAAAGCGTTCAATGTCGTCCGGATGAGTTCTGCTCACGACGCCTACACCCGTGCGTTCAACCTGCGTCTCTACTGATAAAGGGCTTCAAAATGAAAAACATAAATCCAAACAGCACAACTACATCCATTTTCTTGCTCTTCTCTCCCACTTATCTCAGCAAGACAGATAACGCTAATATGTGCAACAGAAGCATTGTTTCTCAGCGGATGGGTGGGATTACCGAAGCTTCTATTAGCTCTCCAGCTCACCGGACCCCATGGGCCAGGGAGGCTGTAAAGTGTGCGCGCTGTCAAAAAAAAAAAAAAGAATGTCAATCCCCATTTACCATGCCTTCTTGACGCCATTTTGAATACAAATCCCAGATTCTCGTCCTGCTCAGTGGAGGCATGAGCCGCATCCACTTGTACAGGCCACAAATTGGATAAGAATCAGTAGAAAGGCTTCATTGCTTGTGGCTGCACTTGGAGCCACTTATTTCAGACGAGGAGGCGACATATTGTGACAGGGACAAGGACAGGCTTTCTCCCGCAGTTAGCCGAGTAGGATTTGTTTTGCTTGTTTTGCTAAATTCCATCCATTTTTGCTCTAGACAGTGCGAACATGTGCTTCAAGAAGGATTTGGTGTGTTTCGGTATGGATTTATGCACTTGTAAGACCAGCAATACTATGGACCATTTGGTAACAAGATACTTGACCCCGAACAATGTTATAAAAATATCATTGTAGCTTTCGTACGTTGCTTTAAATCATTGTGAAAGTTTGTTCTCCAGTTTGAATAGTCATTTTAATCTGTTTTCATCTGCTTATCCTTGCATTGTTGTCGCTTTTAAATCAATTTTATATTCTAGCAGCTATGAACAGTCCTTCCCTCACCAGCTTGTCTTTTTATTTCTCTTTAGATGCCAATAAGAAAAATAAATAAACTGTCCCGAAAACAAAGCGTTAACGCTGGAGACTCCTTCCATGACATGATAACAACGATTAGATATTTTTCTTTATTCAGCAACTAAAGAATCCAAAACAAAGGCCAAAAGAGTTTCTCTTCATAACGTTGTGTCATTGCATCAAACAAGTATTATTGTGGAGGTGGTATAAAAGATCTTTCGCTATGGCAGTAGTGATTATGTTTCTATCACCAAACCTGTTATGATGCATATGATTACTAGGGCACACTTTAAAAATGCGCATGTGACACAAAAATGCTTAAGACATGCTTATGACAGGTTTATTCTGCACAGTTCAAGGGTAACTGGAACTGTATCATAAACAATTTAGTCACATGCCTACTTTCCCAAAAAATCTGACATTCCTGGATGTAAAGAAAAGAAAGCACTTACCCTATAACACTGGAATGAATCCTATATCCATTAAAAAAAATAATAATAATAAATTTAAATTACCATTCCTATTTTGAAATAAATACTTAGACAAAACCAGGAACTAAGCTATAAATGAGACAATAGTAGCAATTTAGATAAGTTTGGTTCAACACGTTGCCAAGACATAGAGACACAAGAGGGAATATAATGACAAGGCAGTCAAGAGTACAATATAAACCCTCTTCGGCTTCATGTATAAAACGTTGCAAACCTTGCGTACACACACTTGCACAGTGTTTCAACATTATAAATCTTTAGAAGTCTTTAGAAGAATCTCCCTCCCGGTTACCACCCACATACATCCATAAATGGCCAATGCAAATGACCTCATACATATTTGAATGCACCATTCGTTTTTGAGTGAGGTGGTGTTGAGAATTGTGGAGAGAAAAGCAAAAAAAGGGGTGCTGGGAATGATAGGGACGGCGAATAGGAAGTTGTGTCGGACATCACGGACACTTGATAAATATACTAAAAGAAATAAAAAGGGATTATGTCTGAAATATCAATGACTTTTTTTTTTTTTTTTTTAAAAAGCTTGATCTCAGTGCATGATGTCCTCACGCAGTGTCACAGTGTGAACATTACACTCGTCTGATGGGTTGAGATGTGGCGTATACCCGACCCCATCCAGGCGATGTTAAGACCTGTAAGTGGACAGATTGCATGTTGGTTGCTCTAAACCTGGGACTGAACTTAGCACACAGGCAAGGAAATCTAGTGGGGCGCACGGTGGCTTAGTGGTTAGCACATTCGCCTCACACCTCCAGGGTCCGGGGTTTGAGTTCTGCCGGGGCCCTGTGTGTGCGGCGTTTGCATGCTCTCCCTGTACTGCGGGGATTTCCTCCAGGTACTCCGGTCCAAAGACATGCATGGTAGGCTGATTGGCATGTCTAAAGTGTCCGTAGTGTATGAATGGGTGTGTGAGTGTGTATGTGATTGTGCCCTGCGATGGACTGGCACCCTGTCCAGGGTGATCCCCGCCTTGTGCCAGATGCTCCCTGGGATAGGCTCTGAAAAGGAGTAAGCGGTAGATGATGGATGGATGGAAATCTAGTTTATTTATATCGTTCTTTAGTCTATTAATGGATTAGATATTTAGCCTGTCATTACCAACAACTAATTTCAATACATATTGATTTACTATTTTGTACAGATTAAACAAACTGCCAATAAATATAAAGCAATAAATATTAATACATAGAAACAGGTTTACTAACCAGTAAACACAAATAAATAAATTAATCACTGCTGTTTCATGGCCATGTAGCCTATATGTAGTTATTAAGGAGCTCCATAATTTGATATACAGTGTAACATGTACAGTAAGAGCAGTGATTAATAAGACAAAAGCTGTAATTCTCTACATATCCACAGGGTGTCGCTAATTCCCGCTGTTTCTAAAATGTTGCAGATTTATGGATTTGTGTACGGCTCAAATCTTCCGTAAATATACGCTCAAGTATTTCTTTATAAATCCCAGTTTCTGCATGGGAGGATACGTGTGCACATACGTGAGCACATTCCAGACCTATGTTTGTGCATACGCACTCTTTATAAACGATGCCACAGGAAACATGATTGAAACCCAATTAAGAAATAAATCAATTATTTGAGACACATCAGAGACACATCTGAATGTAAACAAACGCACAGGGAAAGAGAATAAAAAAATTCGCAAGGACCTGCAGGAAGGTTTAGCTGACACTGAAGAGGTGGATCGCCGTTGTACCGTGCAACGTTACGTGAATACACATGATCTGCATGGAAGAGTCATCAGTATGCAAGTATGCAAGGCAATATCTAGACAAACGAGTAGTGCTGTGAACTGATGAAGTCAAACTCATCAGCTGCAATCACCGAAGGTTTGTTTGGAGAAAAAAAAAAACATCAGATGAAAAGAACACCGTTTCAACTGTTAAGCATGGGGGTGGCTTTGTTATGCTTTGGGGTTGTGTAACAGTCAGTGGCATTGGAAACTTGCATAACTCCACGCCCCCAACTGTCTTAGTCTCTGTGTAAGTATAAAATTAAGGCCCCAAGCCATTTTTTCAACTGTGAAATTACATTCTTATTTCAAGCTTGTAGTGTGCCCGGGCACATAGGGACTAAAACATAAATATTCATTCTGCGGTGTCATTCCCTTATCATGACACGAAGGTATGTTTTCAGGTGAATACGTACACATATAAAAAGATGAGATTTGAATCCGCAGTCTCACACAAACAACTTGTATCTCCTTTTGTAAATAATCACGCGAATGATGAATGGACACGGCAGCGCTTGTGAAGCACAGATAAGCGACATCTTTCCTGGAAAACCATCTGTGGACTTGAAAGCTTGAAAGGAGAGCAGATGAAAACAGTGGGACATGAGCAAACAGCAATTTAAAATGCCACTGAGATCACTGCATGCTGTTTGCAGCCGAGAGAAAAATATCCCACTACCCACACGTTGTTGGGATAATGGCCAAATGTCGAACGTGATCTACTCGCAACAACTGCAAGTCTAAATGGTGTTGTCAGAAACCGGTAGTGGTTTGCACCACATTAGAGCAAATTGGGCAAATTGACATGTCCTGTATTTCAGCCCCGCTAGTAGTTTAGACTCCTTTTATTACAGTGAAGGTATTCAGTACCGTTGGCTCCATCTTTCACTATAACTACTGCAAGGTTTCACTTGCTTTGTCAAATTGACACATAAGTCACATTTATTTCACACACACACACACACACACACACACACACACACACACACACACACACACACACTCACACACACACACACACACACACACACAGCCTGTTGATCTGTCCTCATTTTCCAAAAATTAACTCATGTAGGACTACAAACAATTTTGAATGAATTGCCATCAACAATGATCAGTATTCATTACTGAACACTATTTATTTTCTCCGATTGTGCATTTTTTTCTGCCTTAAATAAAAAAGTGCACCCTGAAACACAGTTAATGCATTTATATTGAAATATTTGTGATGTGTACAGCAGCTCTATATTCGTTATGAGAATTTGAAATCACAGGGTGACGTTGCTAGTGCAGTTACATTTTGACATTTTGTCTCTACTTCAGACTGTCAGTGGGTGAGAATAGGAATTTCTGTTCTAGTTGTGACCAAGCGCTGCTTTCATGTACCGTGTTTATTTTTCTGGGGTTCATATCACATGCTTTCCTTTACGTCGACTTCTGTTTCTGTTCTTAGCATCGTTTCTGAGTCTAGCGCTAAATCCAAGCCTTGTTTCCCAGTTTCGTGTTTCCTAGTGTCACTTCCTGGTTTTGACCAACACTTTCCTGGATTTCTTTCCATTCACAGATTTCCAATGACACAAAGCATCATATTAATGAGAATTCCAATGTAGCAGTTGTGGTAACAGCAAATGTTTGACTCCAGAGGTTCCGAAATGCAGTGACGATATACATTTAGTGGACTGGTTTGCTAGTTAGTGATCTATGACATGACAAGCACTGATTGAGGATGGTGGTGATGTTGTGAAACTTTGGAAGCTGCTAGTACAGATCAGGAAGGGTGAGCTTTCTGTAGGTGGAGATGAAGCGAGGGATAAATACAGTACCAAAATAGACCAACATTTTGATTAAATAAGTTTATAGGACAAAAAAAGGCAACTCAGGATACAATACAAAATAATTAAAGGTCATAAATCGATTATACATACTGTATTTATATCCAAGTCATTCAGAGTGTCCTTTAATAATATATAATCCAGCATGGGGGAAAATGGATGTCCAGAATATGCTCTCTCTCTCTCTCTCTCTCTCTCTCTCTCTCTTTTATTTTTTTTATTTTTTTAAGAAATGCCTTTGAGTTGCTTCTCACTGGCAGTGACATTTCACAAGCTATCTCCCTCAAAGTCTCGGGATCAGCAATAACATGTTGGCCTTATGAGGAAAGACAATTAGTAGAAAATGTCATACGGCCTTCTGATATGAGGGTACGTTTATCGAAAGATGCTCCACGTTGGGTCAGCTCATTCCTCCTGAGGTTCAGTAAATGCCACAGCACTTCCTGACGCTTCCATCACCAGTTCAAACATGTACATATGGATCTCTGTGCCAAGCGCATCAAATGTCCCTTGCTACCAATATCCAGCACTTCTGCCCAAGATTTACTCTGGAGGCTAGGTTCATGAAATATATTGTGACGCTCAGAAAGTGTAATTATGAAAGGGTATTCCCATGTCGAATACTTCACCTCAATATCATATTGAATTAAGGTCAGCTCTTGGAAACAGATCAATTGAGTGACTGTACATAAACAGAGGATCAAATTGAAAGGTACAACTAAGGTTCTGTTCTAGGACCCGGAAGGCGATGAGTTTAAATTCTTGCTTCTGATTGGTCAGAAGCTGTTGACCTGTTGATAGAAAAATTCCACAGACCTAAACAGACACGAAGCAGTTACTAGCTCGAGTGTAGTCTACATAGTTGCTGTACTAAGCATGAATAATTGTTTGCTTCCTAATTATGAACTTCATGGATGGCCATGTCAGTTTAACAATCACAATTCTCTCTGCTTATTCTGTTGTGCTTAGTAAAGCTTGAATGGTATGGAAGGTTGGAGGTCTTGGACAGACGGCTATCAATCAATCAATCAATCAAACAATCTTGTTCATTATAATATAAGACCTTGCCCAGAAGTGCACTTCTTAGATCTTAGATCTAACTGGCAAAATTCAGCTGGTTTGAGCAGTGTTTTATCATGTTCTTAATTGACCCACCATTACACAAAAATCAGGTGAAATTGTGCATGATCATGATCACAGCTTTCAATCTAAAACACAGTCCAAAAAAGATAAAGGCAGCAGTTTCCTTCACCAAAGTTGAGGTCCATCAGCAAGATCCCAGCTATATATCTCTTAAAGATGTGACAAGCTGCTTGGTTTTAGCTCTTATAAAAGAGTGTAAAAAAGGAATAAAACAGATATTTTAACATGGTATTGTCTTCTATTAAAAATCCACCATATTTAGTGTAATGAAATTAAACCAAACAATCAAGTGAAGTTCAATTCATCTCACTACAAAATTGGATGAATTAAAAAGCAATTGGCATCAAATCACAGAAGAACACAGTTTTCCAAATGCAAAACAATTTCAGTTCCACACAGAAACATCAAACACATGGTAAAGGCCAAGATTTTTTTTTAAAAGATTATTTTTTTTTTCAATTGGTATTTTCACTTTATATCCAAATTGAGTTAGTAAAGAGGAGAGAGAGTCACTTCTTCACAGGTCTCAAAACTCAAAACTCTTTCATCCATGGTGACGGAGCGTCTTCTCAGACCGAATGGAAAAAAAAAAGTGATATGCGTGTTTTCATTTCCGTAGCATTTTTGGAAATAATATCACATTCCAGCAAGGGCACGTGAACTCAATCAGTGAGGAATAACATATCGTACTTTTGCTAATTAGTTCATCATTGGTACGGTTGTGAAATTTCAATGCGTTTTTACGCCACAGCATTGTTGATGTCTTTGAATTTGATTCGTCGGGAGGTCTCGATTCGTTTCCCGTTATCACAGGTTTATATCAACGTGCTCATTCCAATACGTCATCGTTTCTATAGTAACAGTTCACTGACAGGGATTTGTATGGTGGACGTGTCACATAATCTAAGGCTAAATAATAAACAATTTAGAATATATATATATATATATATATATATATATATATATATATATATATATATATATATATATATATATATATATATATATATAAGGTTGTGGCCTATTCAAACTGTATTACAGAATAAATAAGTTAATCATTATTGACCAAATTGATACAAAAAGAAACACACAGAGACACAGTACATAATTTAACGGAATTAGAAATCTTTTATTATTATTAATATTATTAATATAGATTATTGAGTCTGACTTTTGTGGGGGTGCTTTTCTTCTACTGAATCCATAATTGGTGTGTGTGTGTGTGTGTGTGTGTGTGTATGTGTGTGTGTGTGTGTGTGTGTGTGTGAGTGTTTGTGAGTGTGTGTGCGCGTGTGTATGTCACATAGGGCAATATCAATATATTCGTGTTTTATTCCTCTGTTATAGTGAAAAATACATTTAACACCGGCAGCCAGCAGAAGTCTGCATAATGCTTCACAAACACACACACACACACACACACACACACACACACACACACACACACACACACACACGCACACCAACATCTGTGCGTTTGGTCAAATGTGTGTTTAGCATTGCAGTAACCGTTCTGTTTTCCTCGCAGATTGGATGGCAGGGAATAAAAGCACGTCGGTTTATGACGGAGAATGCACATGTCCCAGCAGCCTTAATGTTTAACCGTTAAAGGCAACCGGCCTGCACGTAAATAAACACACCACATACAAAACGCCGTGTCGCATTCATCTTCGGCCAGCTGCTGTGTGTAAAATGATGTGTAAAGATTTGTGTCTTCACCACCCAGTTTGGTTAACTGTGTGTGTGTATGGGGGTGGGGGGTGGGGGGTTGTTTGTTTTGTTTTTTGTTTTGTTTGTTTTCACCCATTGTGTTCTTAGAGGTAATTGCTTCGGGGTTTACAACAGATTAAAACAGCAGCCTTTGCTAACTCGCGCATCAGCACCTTCTTTGCTTTGTCGCTTATTCATGAGGAATCGCTTTTGGCTCCTTGTTTCAGCAACTCCTCCCCAGGTAGCTTGATTTGTGTGTATGTGTGCGTAGATCTTATGAAGTGTTCTCCTCCTTCCTCTTATTCAGTCTTAACATCCATCCTCAGCGCTTCAAAAAGAAAAGAAAAAAAAAACACAACAACAAAAGAAACCCAACACACATACAATTGTGATGCATGACATGGCATAAAAGCCTCCAGAGTCTCAAAAAATCTTTAAAAAAAAATAAAAAGAAGAAGAAATCCTGTCTAAGCTCTACATTTTTTAGCGTGTCAGATATACACTCTACGAGTTTACAGCATAAAGTGATATACCGCCTTAATATCACGAAGGGTTCGTGCCATATGCGGTCATTTTGCGAGCTGTTGCCTGTGATTTGTAAAAGCAAGAAATGAAAAGCGTCGCCGTGAAACGTTGCATCTGCTTGATGGAGCGCGTTTTCACGGTCCCAAATAAGTCGTAAAGCAGATTTGAGATGAAAATCGTCTGACAAATACTGATGGAGCTGTCACTTCGAATTCGGCGTTTATAATTCAGCAAAGTGTCTTCTAACTCGCCCCGTTTAACACTGTCTGGCAGCGAGCTTAACTGATGTCTTCTTCAGAATTTCAATTCGCGCCAGGAGTAAGATGTTTATGAAAGACCGTAAAGGATCTGTGCACGAGCAGTCCTGGTGTGAAACGTGAACTGGTGTAGAAGGGGTCAGAACGATTTTCGCTAAGAAATTTGATACGAAACTCGAGTTGTACCGATTTTTTTTTTTTTTTAATCATCAGGCACAGTTAGTATTCATATATATATATATATATATATATATATATATATATATATATATATATATATATATATATATATATATATATATATATATATATATATTTTTTTTAATGAACAAAATGCCATGCTGAAGCTACCTATACCAGCACAACCTCTTATAACACAGCTAATTTTTATCCATTTAAAGTTACATTTATTGTTGTGGAACATTCATGGATAATAATAATAATAATAATAATAATAATAATAATAATAATAATAATAATAATAATAATAATAATAATAATAATTATTATTATTATTATTATTATTATTATTATTATTATTATTATTATCAATCCATAAACATTCTGTCCCCAAGAGAAGTGTGGTTTGATGCTGGGAGGTGATATGGCGATTATTTTTTAAATAAGGCGTAGAGACAAAAGAATACGTTGAGGTCATGTTTTGAAAAGAGCTATTTTCATAATAAGGCTTCAAAATAATTCATTACTAAGAATGATTGTATTTTTAAATGTTTGCGCTAGAGACAACTCAATTTGCGATCATGGAGATGACTGGTTAATATTATACTTATATAAAGACATACCGGAGTCACTGGCATATTGTGACATGGATATAGCATTAAGCTATGGTATACCTGGATGACACATATTAAGTGAGACATTCCTACAGTGTATCAAGTCACGTGCTCACGTTACACAATTTATGTCCATGTATTTGGTGTCACGACAATTAAATCAGAACCCCCATGTCACATCAGAGGCACCGTAGTACTGAAATATTGTGGTTACAACAAAGAGTTATTCAAGAGTTGTTCATGGTCTGAACTGTGCTTATGTGAGATACGCTTCTGTTTTGGTTAAACATGTTAAACCTCACATGCACAAATAGCATGTAACTACTCTGAATAGAGTTACTCTGAATAGCAATAGTCACAATTTCAGTAATATGTGCATTTCACCTAACTCTGAATAGATTTCAGTCTCGCACAGGAGAATATTAAACTTGTTTTAAATAATAGATCAATCATTCATAACTGATCAAATAAAAACAGTTCTGGTCAGAACATCCTGTTATTGAAATGCAGAAGAACCTCCACTGGGACCCTCTTTCAAGATGATGCAGCTTTTAGTCGACATCTCAGAATGAACTGTTTTCAAAATGTTTTGTTTTGGGTTTTTTTTCCCCCCAGAAACAGACTTCTTGGAATGGATCTCGTTCTCAAAATATCAAATGATCGCTATCCTCCAGGAGAGACGCTCTATCTTTCTCTTGTGCGTATTTTACTATTTCATCTATCCTAGGCTTTCTGTGCTAATCAAAGGCACAGGTACTATATATGTATATGATTTATAGATTACAGGAATTCGATTGTGCATCTGTGTTTCTGCATTTCTCCTTTGAGGGAAACTTGCTGTAACTTTGCAGGAGCATTTTTGCAAGTAACTTGTCTTGAGACATTTTAATAGTCGATGAAAGTGATTTGAACTCTGAGCTGTGCAACTTTCAAGACGAGTAGGCAAAAAACAGCATTCGTACTATGCGCTTATAAGCATTGTCTCCATCTCAAATGTTGTAATTCATATCAAGTAAGTTTTCTTAATATAATGGCATACAATGAAGCTAGTATATTCATAAATTTTTGTAGAGATCATTTTACTATCCCTTTACATTCTGGTAGGTTTAGATGAGTTTATATTAATTATGCTAAATGCTATATACTACAGTAATTTCTAATTAGCCAATAACTAGAAGGCTATTGTGATGTCGGGCCTCCGGACCACATGCACAAACTACTGCATATTCCTCTAATCACTGCCACCCAGGTGCTGAAAGGACAGCACCGCTTCAGCACCCCTGTTGTAAACCAGTGGGGTGGGGCGGAGGAATGGAGCACGATTGGTGGCCGATAATCACTGTTTCTCCTCAACCTCACAGAGAAGATGGAAGAGGATAAAAGGGTGCTGCAGACTCAGAAGGGTAAGCAGCTTCTGTCTACCAGTCTATGCTGATCCCTACTGTTCTTTGTCTTGCAGATATCAGCAACAGCGATGACAGCAGTGCTCTCCCCACCGAGAGCCCTTGCCCCCGCCACTTACGGGAAAGTTTCAGACCTCACGCCATTGCCACACTACACTGCCAACCCGCTTTGCTTAGCCCACGGCCACTACCACGCACCACCCTAGCACATCCAGCACAGTTAAACACAAGAACATTAGTCAGTTTAGGGCATCTTGCTGCTCGAGGTTGAAGGGAAGATATTCTACAGCATTGTTGTGAGGCATTTAACCAAAGTCCTTCTGAAGAATTCTTGTAGTGGCACCTCGGCCTATAAATGAAGGATCCCAATGGCACCTGGGTGTCAGAAACATACTAGCATAATCACCCAGATAATCAGGGAAGCCCAAGGGAACGGGGGTGACCTGATTGTGCAGTGTGTAAGAGTCTCTACTGGGTCTAAAACACTGGAGTGGCATAAACTCAAAAAAATGGAGATCACCACTGGATCTCAGTCTGAGTGACCCTGGAAGCATGTGGATACAGTTTGGGATTTGTAATTTTCCGATCTGGGCCTTCATACATGACTTTTCCATGACACTAACATCTGTCTCAGGGGACAGGTGAATCCTAAAGGGCCTGGAGATGCTGATCACATTAGTTTCAAACCTTATATGTCCAGATCTCTGGTTCTGAGGACAAGAAAAACCATCAACTAATTTCGCTTTAGCTTGAGGGATCCAGCATCTATTTGTCCATAAACTGGAAGTCTGTTTATCTGCAATGGAAAAATCAGGCTTACCGGGTATGTTCAAGACCTGGATTTATCAACAAAGCATAATTCTGCAGATGCTAACATCCCCTCTAGTCTCTATGAAGTACCAATCATGACAGTGAAGGGCTTCTAGAAGAGGGCAAGAAGGTGGAAGACAAAGAAATGACAGAGAATGCTTAGCCTGAAAAGGGGACCCTCAAACATATTTTCAGCAAGTGTCCAAAAGCCCTGGGTGAGGGACACTACCACAGGCACTTTCACCAGGTGTTAATTGTTATAGTAGAAAGCATCTGTAGTGAGATCAGCCACTGCAAGTTCCTCAGCCCACTGAAATTGGTTTTAATCAGGTTTTTATCATTGGGGAGGAACTGACACCAGTGGCCAGGACCACCGTCACAGGACTGGGAGTTGAAAGCTCACAATCTCTAAAGCAGACATACTGCTGCTATCAAACAATAAGTAAGTCATTTTCTTGGATCTCATGAAAATAAAAGGATCTCCCTGGATACAAGTCAGAGCTTGATCTACCCCAGCTGGGTTGCATAGGCAAGAATGACTAATGTTCAAAGAACTCAAACACCTAAGAATCCCAGGTAGCTTCACTGATGTGTGCAGAAGCATGGCAAGATGTGTGCTATTCTTCACATAGTTTAAGTTGGACATTTGAATCGCTTTTCTCATTAAAATCTCTTTCAGTGGCGCATAGCCGTCAACTAAAAATCGTATACAAAACCATATGTCAACTTTTTCTTCAGAAATTGCTTTCAAATAACTATTTCCCACCCATAAACATTTTTAAAGGCTTTATGAAGACAGATTTGTTTGAATACAGGCAATTAACATAAATGAAGTCACACTAGAAGAAAGAAGAAATGAACGGTATAGAATTTGTACCAGAATAAAGAAATGTTTTTACAGAGATGCACCACAGTCTTTTTTGTGCAGGTTCTGTCAAGATCAGTATTTTCTAAAATCACAGTTTACTGGAAATGGACAGATGACCAGAGGGCACTATTGATCGATCTTCAAAATATGATGTGTTACCCTTAGTGTTGACATGCCAGCTGACAGCCCTTTCAATACTGCAAAGTTTGGCAGCTGTACCAACATGGAGTAAGGTTGAAAAAGGTATGGAAGAATATTGTTTTAAGCGTGTTTACATTTCAGAGTAATGAAGCTGGCAGTAGCACCAAGATGGAAAAAGTGGGACTCATTAAGAGGGTCCATTTCCAGGAAGTTGTGCTGAGGATAAGCTCAATAATGACCAGATGTTGCACACATCAAAGTGCACACATTCAATGACTGTTACATTTCAGTGATTCGAACTTACTGGTAAAATTGTATGGAGGAATATACAGACCTGATACAATCTTTACACCATCAATATGATGTGAAGATACTGTGCGGTGCTGAATTCTGGACACAGATCGTTAAGAACACTTTCATCAACTCTAATCAGTCTGCATTGATTGGAATGAAAACCTGCACCCACGTCGGGCATTTATGGATAAGACACCCGTGGAATACACTATACAGGTCTAGCCATTTTTAAAATGCACTTTATGGACTCTGAAATCTGTACACATTGCGTAAAAAATACTCTAGGCTACTACCTACATGCCATATGGTAATGCACACCCATTGAACATTTTTGGCAAGATGTCACTGGTCGATTATGCCTCCTGCTGAAACACCTCATCCCAATATCCCCATTAGTTTGTCTGCTTAGAGACACATCAGAAATTAATATCACACAGATAAGCAGAAAAATACATTTAATTGCATTAAGAATCACCAAGAAAAACTATCCTGAGAAACAGGAAATTAGAGAACACCATCAGTGTCACTCACTAGCGGTTAAGGCTCTAGCTATGATTTCATCCTGCTTCAGTTGCAGATTTAGCCACACAGAGGAGTTCTTAACCCAATTTAGTCCTCAGCAAATTGGCAGGGAGCTGCCTGCATATTCAACAAACAATGCATGCAGACAGTATCACCCTCTCTGCTCCAGCACCATCCTGCATGCATGCTGCCAGTGCCTGTAACCGAGGAAGCATAATTGGATTAAAATGTATTGTCTAACTTGGATACCCAGGCTTGGTTGTTGAAGGATTCAGACCTGCAGGCAAAGTGTATTCAAAGTGTTCAGTATCACCTGAGCCAGTTCAGCGGGTACTCATCTTCATTTTTTTCCAGAAGGTAACTACTTGAATAATGGAACTGCATTTATGTAGATGAAGGTGTAGAGCACACCATAATTCATGAAGCGTGGATCAGAATTTTTGCTTCTGATCATAATATTCATATTACTTGAACGTGCCATTGTACATGACTTTTTTATTATTTAAATTTGATTTCTATACACATTTATTATTACGATTATTATTAAACTACCTAGGGCACATGGCGGCTTAGTGGTTAGCATGTTTGCCTCACACCGCCAGGGTTGGGGTTCGATTCCCGTGGCTCTGTGTGTGCGGAGTTTGCATGTTCTCCCTGTGCTGCGGGAGTTTCCTCCAGGTACTCCGGTTTCCTCCCCCAGTCCAAAGACATGCATGGTAGACTGATTGGCGTGTGTGAACGTGTGTGATTGTGTGCCCTGCGATGGACTGGCACCCTGTCCAGGGTGTACCCCGCCTTGTGCCCTATGCTCCCTGGGATAGGCTCCAGGTTCCCCTGTGACCCTGAAAAGGAGTAAGCGGTTGAAGATGGATGGATGGATGGATTAAACTAACTGTTTTTACACTACCTATTGTTTCTTTTATTTTCTATCTTCTACAATTTAAGAAGATAGAAATGTAGTGCAAGGTAGGTGGTACTTGTCGAAGTAACATTCACATGGATGCCAGAACCCAAGGCTTCAGCAGAATGTTGCCCAGAGCATCACACTACCTCCACCAACTTGCATTCTTCCCATAGTGCATCCTGGTGCCATCTGTTCCCCAGGTAAGCAAAGCACATGCACCCGGCTGTCCACATGATGTAAAAAAAAAAATTGATTCATCAGACCAGGCCACCTTCTTCCATTACTCCAAGGTCCAGTTCTGATGTTCACGTAAGTGCTTTCGGTGGTGGACAGGAGGTCGGCATGGGCACTCTGACCAGTCTGCGGCTAAGCAACCCCATACACAGCAAGCTGTGATGCATTGTGTGTTCTGACACCTTTATATCATAGCCAGCATATCATCAATTTTTGCTACAGTAGTTCTTCTGTGTGATCAGACGGGCTAGCCTTCACTGCCCTTGTGCATCAATGAGACTTGGGCGCCCATAACCCTGTTGCCAATTTACTGAGTTGTCCTTCGTTGGACCACTTTTGGTAGGTACTAACCCCTGCATACCGGGAACACCACACAAGACCTGCAGTTTTGGAGATGCTCAGACCCAGTCATCTAGTCGTCTAGTCGTCTAATTGTCCATCATAATTTGGCCCTTGTCAGAGTCAGACAGATCCTTACACTTGCCCATTTTTCCTGCTTCCAACACATCAACTTTGAGAACTGACTGTTCACTTGCTACTTAACATATCCCACTCTTTCACAGGTGCCACTGTAATGAGATAATCAATGTTATTCACTTCACTTGCCAGTGGTTTCTATTTTGTGACTAATCTGTGTATATATGGCAAAAAATACACTGGATGTTGGGCATTTAACAGATGTGCTGTTAGTAAGACAAAATAACCTCCAAGGTAAAATAAAAATAAATAATTAGATAGATAGATAGATAGATAGATAGATAGATAGATAGATAGATAGATCATTGCTTTATAAAATATTTATACAGTGCTTACGAATTCTCAAATGTGTGAAAGGTGTCACCTATGTTTCACTGAAAGCTTTATTGAATAATTTACTATATAATATAATTATTATAATATGATAGAATAATAAATTGTATTAAAACATAAATGTTGAATTCTATCTACAAAGAACTCACAGAGTTGCAGGTTTGTAAGTAGGTGTGGCTCCTAATTGGATGGAACAGACACAGACACATCAGGTCTTTGAGGAAAAGATTGGACATTGCACCGTGGTTCCCATGGTGACAAGCACCATGTGTTTTTGTATTTGTTATATGTGAATGAGATGGCGGTGTATTATGCCCAGAAGCATAACTCAGAATTGAGTATTTTCCCATGCACATGACATTGCTAATTGTTTTATCTTCTTGAACAACAGTAATATGTACAATGTTTTTCATTTTAAATGAATAAATAGCTTTATTCATTAGCATTTTATGCAAGATTAAGGGAAAAGCAATTTAAGTGCTTTTTCTGTCCACATAGCACGAGGCAAAACAAATGCTAGCGTACTGTGCCTGACCTCTCCCGAAACCGTAAACAGTTGAGGCTGTGAAAGCACTCTGAGAAGGAGAATGTTAAGAGTAAGAAAATTCTGTCTTCGGTTGTCATAAATGCAACATTTGTGCAACCTTTATATCAAACTTTCGCTCTCTTACTTTAATAATACTGGCCATAGTGGGCTTGAAAAGTTCACGCTCACTTTTGGCACTACTGCTTGTTTACTACTAGGTTCATGTACTGGCATGGAAATGCCTTATGGATGACTGTCTTTCTACAGTGCTTAAAAAAATAGGTTTTTGATGATGTCTTCAATATTGTAGCTCTGCTTTGGCCTTCACGAACATGAATTCCTGACAGTCTATTTTTAGTGACTTTTCTTTATGACATTCAGTCAATCCACACCTTCTAATTTTGTTTTAACTTATATATTTTTTCCTATTAATAAATATAAAATTTACCTCACAGCACTTGTAACAGTCTATAAGTTTCCCATGACAGGAACATTGTGCTTTCTTGTTGCTTGGTAACATGACTAGCTGCAGTTTGTTTATAAAGACAGGCTGGAGGGAAAACGACTGTGTATAGCTACTATTTTGAAAATGTTACCAGGAACTAATTTGTTTTAAACATGTACAACAACATTAAATGTAACCACGGTATAAATGGATTATTTTAAAACAAATATGATGTCATTCTGTGTTTAATAATAATAATAATAATAATAATAATAATAATAATAATAATAATAATAATAATATTAATAATATTAATAATAATAATAATAATAATATAAAAAAAGATTGGCAAAACTGTTGGCGGATCGCTGGCTCTGCAAAAATCCTACCAACTCCCATCCCTTACTTTCACCCACATTTCTCATTTCCAAAAGCATCTGCCCGCCAAGCGAGGGAAGATAAATCATCTGTTAGTGGCTCTGTGTTGAGATTCTAACTTTTATGAGCCAACTCTCAGTCATTCCACAACACGGACGTTCCACAACATTAAATGTAACTAGAAATGGATAAATACTACAGCATGTTCTTGTTTAATTAATAATAAAAATTACTGTCTGCAAATTGTTGTGGTATAAGAGGACTTCAAGACATGTTTTTACGGGTGAATAAACAACTTCGTGGCGGTTACAGAAACTCTGCTTCACATTGCTGCATCACACCATGCTGTCCTTTTCTAATTTTCCTCGAACAGCATGTCCTGTCACGTTTTATTGCTTACTTATGATGGTGGCACACCCATTCACTGCTAGAAAAGTACTTTTCCCTAAGGGCATTTCATAGTCAAGTTAAAGGTTCTACTTGGAACCTTGTTTGAAATGGAAATACTACAGTTTCTACATTTCTGTAAAAAATAAATAAATAAATAAATAAAAATTAAGAAGCCTTAAGGTTTTCAAATATTATATATATATATATATATATATATATATATATATATATATATATATATATATATATATATATATATATATATATATATATATATATATATATATATATATATATATCTTTTTTTACATCAAGAGGTTTGGGCTTAGAAAATGTTAGAAATGTTAAAGGGGGGGGGGGGGGGGGGGGGTATATTAAATAAACTACAAGTTACCACTGTACCCATCTTTAGGACAGAACACTGTACACACCAGGCAGCTGATTCAAAGATCAAAGATGGTTTCTCACAGAATCGTACCCTAAGGACATCTGATTAAGAGAGTAAAATGATCTTTCCAGACACAAGCTTTATTGATCTCGAAAATAATTTCAGAACATTCATCTTCATTAAGGGGTCGCCGCTGCCGTTATCATCTCATTGTTTGTGCAGCTGCTGCAAAACGCACCCGAGTAAACACACAGAGCGATGAAAGTGACAAAGTGACGGTTTACGGAGCGTGATTCTCTTCGTTCCCCCCAACCCCCGTCCCAGCCACCGCCCATCCCGTGCTTTCTCCCACATTTCTCATTTCCAAAAGCATCTGCCGGCCGAACGAGGGAAGATAAATCGTCTATCAGAGGCGCTTTGCAGAGGGTCGGCCATTTTTATATATATATATATTTATTTATTTATTTATTTATTTATTTTCCATGTTGAAATTCTTCCTCCAGAGCAATTCATCAGAGTTCAGACCTGCTAAAGTAAAATGGAAGTTTGAGTCCATCGGAATCATAAAAAGATGGGTGAAGAAAACAACAACAACAACAACAACAACAACAAAAACTCAGCAAGAAGAAGAAAAAGAAAAAGTGACTTTGTCTGACTTAAGGCCAAGAATAAACAAACTCATGTTGGGTACAAAAAAAAAAAAGTAAAATAATAATATTCTCAGCGTATTTTTGGCTGACTGTCCCTGAAAAACTCACTAGCGGTGATCAGTCTCAAAGACCTAATTATGTATTTCGGGGAAGTGGGTCATCCGTCACACTATAACACAGAGCCACTCGATCTCTACCGTTCTATTTTTCTAATGCTGTAATTAGTCAGTCTTTCTGAAAATGAGTGTTAAAACCGCAATGATAGCCAGCCAGTATAATGGTTTTATGCAAAAACCATCGTGAAGATCTCTGAAATCCTTTTATCATTAAGACATAAATACTATTCGCTTTTAAAACTCAACCATTACGGCTTGTCCGGACACATGGAGCTAAAGGAATTGAGTAAATATGATAATAAACCATTACAAATCATGCAAATATTTGATCAATCAGTAAAGTCTAAATCAGTAATGATTTCATATGCACTGTAGAATACACAGTATATATGCCAGTTCACCTCATTATTGCCGGATAGTGGGATTATAAATCATTACAGTGTGCAGGTATAGAAAGGATGTTCAGAATAAGCAGATTGTGAATAAGAGTCGAACAGGGCAGTGTTTATGATTACACAAGCAGCTCTAGAGGTGAAAATGCACCCTTAAAGCAAGTATTTTTTTGGGGGGGGGGGTACAAAAGGGTGAAACCATTGTCCAGCAAAGTATTTCAGATGTAACTGAAAACATACTAGAGCAGAGATGATGAAAAACTGACCATAGTTCAACAACTGCAGTTGATTTTATTTGAACATGAAGCAGTTTGTCTCCACTAGAACTGATGCACTGTTTTAGAAGGGAATTTATCATGCCCCCATTGCTACAAACATATTCTCTTATGCAGTTTATCCAATCACATGCATGCATGTAAATTATTTATTGTACCAGAGATTAGCTACAGGGCTTGAGACATTAGATCAGAAAGGGGAGAGTTTTCATAAAACTTAATATGTTTTTCCTTTGTCTTTATCTTTTTAAAATGCCAGTGCCAGTGAAATACGTCTTTATTATCCCTCCGTTTCAAGTTCAAAACCGAGTCCGTGTCAGAAGTGCGAACTAAAACATAATCATTTCAAATTGTTTTATTTATAGCCGTCATTAATGTTTAAGCACGAACCGTGATCGCCATTCAGCCAGGTTAGTTGCCATTCCCTTTGTAAAGAAGGAATTTTTTTGATGTAACCGAACCTTCACAAATTTGAGCTCTGCTTTAGGTTGTCCATGTGGGACCATCCACAGCACATCTACGTCCACAGAATAGGCAAATGTTCAATTCCACTGGCCTTTTTCCAGTTTCAACATCTCAATCAATATGACATGAACATGTGAAACTCCACACAGACAGTAACCCGACCTCAGGATCAAACCGGAGATCCTGGAGCTGTCAGGTTTCAACTCTACCCACTGTACCAACAGAAATATCTTTATTTTAAGAAAAGAAATCAGATCTCAGAGCTACAGCCCTGTCATATTTGTATTAAATAACGTATTAAACTATAATCACACAGGTACTGTACACTAAATATACAAAAAATATATATATCGACCAGACAGTTCCACAGCACTACTCCACGAAATTCTCATATCAACTGTTGTTTTTTTTTTTTTGTATTTCTGTTCAGTGTGCAGTTCTTTAAATGGCATGTGTTTCTTTTTTTGCTGTGCAATTTTGCTGTGTTTATTTGTTTCATGTCATTTGCATGATTAATATAATGTGAATAGTAAGATTAGAGGAAATTGCAAACAGAAACCAGGAGACCGGATTTTAGTTTAGAGTTTCATTCAAATCACATAACATGCCTCAAACTATCCTCAGAGGGAAAAACCCTGAAGAACCCTTCACATCCAACTCTATGACAGCAAAGCTGAAAATATGCAACAAGACATACACATGCACAAATAATGGCATCTAAACCCACTGCACTATTTTGATTTAAAGCTTTAAAAATCAGAGCTCTATATGCAAACACAGGCACAGTGGCCAAGACTAAATAACAGCAAAGCCTGGTAGATACTCACTCATTTAAATGTTTAAATGCACTACAAGACAGAATGTTGTTAGCTGTTAGCTAACTAGTTAGATTAGGTGCATTGTGTACTAAACCATTAGCCTTTGTTATGGTAGCTAGCTATTTATGGTAGTTTACTACTTACCAGCCAGGGTAATGCTGACACGGGTTCAAGAGACAAAAGTGATGAGGATATTGAGTGTAAGTGAGAGCCAGATTTATTGAACTGAGACACGACCAGTGGCATACTGCAGGTGAGAACAGGAACATCCATGAGTCAAGCATCTACACCAAATTAAACTATATTCAAAACTAGAGACATCCAAAATAGAGGTACAAACTGGGCAAGAGGACCATAAATAGAACAAAAAAACAACATCAGACAATCTACAGGCAAAGACTTGCAAAGGGCTAGGACAGAGAATTGATATATACACATACTGCTACACAAGGAACACTTGGGACTACTAATGACAAGGTGGAGTAACTTAAGCAACCCACAGGTGACAGGGAGGAGCAATGACCAAACCAGGAAGTGACTAAGATCTAAGTAGATAATGACAAACGTTTTGTATTAACCAAAAGTAACAGTTCCAGAGTTAGGAAAACTATTAGAGCCACTGTTACAGCTGACTGTCAAGGATAGAAACAAGGAACACTCTTTATTAAGCTTTATGTTTACAATTGAAAGACATTCTGATCATTTTGCCCAGTAGGCTTGTGAGCTGCTGCACAGTTCCACACACACTGGACTGACAGTTAGTGACTCCTAAATTTAAAGAACAGGGATCAAGATCTGGTCTTCACAACACATGTTTGTGGTCATGTGTCATGGCATACACAAAGGACATTTCTGAGGACCTCTGAGGATCTCCAAAGGGTTCAGACTCCTCCAATCCACAGCCAGACAGATGTGTGTATGAATGGAGGAAATTAAAGACTATAGTTACCCTCTCCAGGAGTGGTTGACCAACAAAGATAACTCTAAGAGCAAGACATGTAATAGTCTGCAAGGTCACAAAGGAACTGTCGCATTGGCTGATGTTAATGTTCATGAGTCCACCATCAGGAGAACACTGAAGAGCAAAGTTGTGTATGACAGGGTTGCAAGGAGTAAGTCACTGCTCTCCAAAAAGAACATTGCTGCCCTTCTGCGGTTTGCGAAAAATCATGTGGCTATCGAATACCAGAAGGCTATTGGAGAAATGTGGATGGATGAACTTTTTGGTTTAAATGTTCGGAGAACGGAAAACACTGCATTCCAGCATAAGAACCTTATCCCATCTGTGAAACATGGTGGTGGTAGTATCATGGTTTGGGCCTGTTTTGCTGCATCTGGGCCAGAACAACTTGCCATTATTAATGGAACAATGATTTCTGAAGTATAACAGTGAATTGTAAAGGAAAATCTCAGAATATCTGTTCATGAACAGAATCTCAAGAGAAGTGGGTCATGCAGCAAGACAATGACCCTAAGCACAAAAATTGTTCTATCAAAGAATGGTTAAAGAATAAAGTTTATGTTTTGGAATGGCCAAATCAAAGTCCTGACGTTAATTTTTAACATCACTCCTAATAAAAGATTCTGCAGTCATCACTTCAAGTGTGATGATTTGATTGACCCCTCGACTCCCAGAGGATGGCTACTACTGAAGAAACAGCCTGTGCCCAATTTGTTCCAGTGGAACAACAATTCCACCGTAGCACCAAGGTGCACTGGGGTATGGCAGAAGAGAGAAGTTTCTCGTCTTTGCATAATATATGTTCATTTTATGTAGATCTTTTATTTACATGTCAAACATGTCCCACATCTAATGTAGGTATGTGACGTGCAACCACTTGATGGTGTTCTGGAGACTCATTGAGCCTGCATCCCACAGCATCGTTTGTGTGACCAGAGCAAGGGCAGCATCAACGAGGAGTAAAGTTGGCAATGCATCAGGCAATGCATCTGTAAATAAATTATTATTATTTTTTATATATATATATTTATCATCCATTTACCCTTTATTACATTATACATTATATACAATATGCATTGCATTATGTGAGGCGGAATAAGGAAGTTAAAAATATACAATTTAATGTTACAAATATTAGTTTCTCTATATACACATTATATATAAAATTTGGTTATTTTAACAGGGTCAGTCCCTGCAGCCCATAGATAAGCTTTTCCTCTTAAATGGTCCATCTCTCGGTTGTTCTAACCCAGAGGGATCTGGCACATAGATTCAATATCCATCAGTCCAACTGTGAGTCAAATTATTACAAGCTGGGCCAATTTTCTCTACACCATTCCTGGATCGGTGTGCATCTGGATGTCTGAGGATGCAGTCAAGGCTCACATGCCAAAGGAGTTGCAGGACTACCCAGACACATAAGTAGTGACTGCACAGAACTGAGTTGCCAAACATCATCCTATCTCTTGCTTCAAAGTGAAGTGTTCTCTTCTTACAAGTCCCATTGCACCTTCAAGGGGTTAATCGGCATGGCACCACATGGTGCAGTCAATTTTGTATGCAGAATCTGTTAGTGACATGGAGATTTTGAAGCAGTCTGGGATTATGTCTCTGCTGAAACCCGGAATGGCCATTATGGTTG
The DNA here is from genome assembly GCF_001660625.3 of Ictalurus punctatus. Taxonomy (NCBI): domain Eukaryota; kingdom Metazoa; phylum Chordata; class Actinopteri; order Siluriformes; family Ictaluridae; genus Ictalurus; species Ictalurus punctatus. Next base: position 3,270,000 of record NC_030437.2, read on the forward strand.
ACAAAGGTTTTCTTTTGAATGACTGTGTGCCATGCAAAGTTTACAGACCTGCTTACCCATCAAAGAGGGAACGGATGTCGTCTGGTAAGGGAGACTCAATCCATTGCTCGGCTGACGGTCCACTGTGAGCGTCTCATCCACAGGGTGAAGCAACACAAGCTGTTTGATACGGTCATCCCTCTCTCCATTACTGGGAGCATCAACAAACAGTACACTGTTTGCTCACCTCCCTGTGAGCTACCAGAATGGTCCCTTGGTAAAAGCATCAATTTTGAATTTATTTGTAAAGGCTGTAGTGTAAATATGTAGATAAATCTAAACATAAATATAAACAGCTTTGATAGTGTCTCTGTAAATACATAAATAACTTTATTAAGCATTTTATTAACACCACTGTAATGTAAACATGTAAATAAATAACTTTGATACAGTGTTTCGGAAAAAAATGTGTAAATAAATAAATAACATTCATACAGTATTTATGTAAATAAATAAATAAATAAATAAATAATAGCTTTGACACAGTGTGTCTGTAAACATGTAAATACATATCTTTGATACAATGTAAAACAACTTCTAATTATTTACATTTATAGGGATCTTGGCAGGTAGGAATAAAAAAAGAAAAATGGTCAGCTTTATCTCAAATGGTTTTAAGCATTCTGCTGTCTTTGTCAGTCACATGCTTCAATATTTTTGATCACTTGAAAAAATGGAAGGGTTCAAATAAAAGGTTCCCTGTTTTAAGTTGTTTAACATCAACGTCTAGATGTAAATATCAGAAAATCCATTGTCTCATATTAATCTTTTGATCTCCAACACAAATATATTCAGTGTATAGCAAAAACAAAAGAATTGCCTTTGACATTCCTATACTTTCGGAGGGGACTGTAAATCTGAAACAAGTCGCTCTCATATTGATCACTCCTGTCACATGATCCATATCAGAAACTGAAAAAAATGCACAAAATCTGTCACATTTATAGTCCTAAATAATTATACATATTGTATTAACATAATAACCTTCGTGGAACTATAAAAACAAAATATCCAAGTCAAAATGAAGAAAATTAAACATATATAAAAGTATGGACAGTCACAAATGCCTATCCCCAGGAACCCTGGGTGAGGTGGGAATATGGCACCCACCTTGGCTCACGTGCTTGCTTTGCTCTCACGATACCAATGTAATTTTATATGTCTATTAATGTTGTTATATGTCTTAAACACAGTGTATGCATGCAACAGTAAGATACAGTAGGGAAGAACATTTGGATATTGGCAAAGTTCACCACGAACTTAAATATCACGTTAGACTGTGACTTTCTACTACGTCTGGACCCAACCAAGACTAGCCGCCAAGACACGGCAGCACCGGCTTCGCGTGAGTGGCACAACCAATGATCAGTGCATCCAATGTGCAGACGAGGCAGGAGAGGCAGGCTACATGCTAGGCTAAAGGCTAGAGCTACAGTATGCGACCACCACTACCTACCCTGTTGCTAGCTAATATCTGCTCACTCGAAAATAAGATGGATGAGCTGAGAACCAGAATTGCAATTCAGTGTGAGATAAGGGAATGTTGTGCTCTTATTATCACGGAAACCTGGCTCTCGGACAAAGTGCCAGACTCGGCTCTCCTGCTCCTCACACACACACAGTTTACCAAGGAGACCACACATCGGCCTCGGGGAAGACCAGAGGAGGTGGTGTCTGCGTGTATGTTAACAACAGGTGGTGTGTGGATGTGCGGGTTTTTGGAAAGTACTGTTCTGTGGACATTGAATTTTTAATGGTGAAGTGCAGACCCATTTATCTACCAAGGGAATTCAGCACTGTGTTCCTGCTGGCTGTATTCATTCTGCCAGAGGCCGATCACATGACCACACTGGGGATTTTGCATGGCTTCATCAGCAGGTAGGAGACTGTACATTCATTGTGGCTGCTGATTTTAACCATTGCAACCTCAGGAATGTTCTCTCTATGTACCATAAAAACGTGTGTTTTCTGACAAGGGAGAATAACTCGACCAAGTGTACAGCAAAGTGAAAGATGCCTACAAGGCTGTGCCCTGGCCACAATTTGGACAGTCAGATCACACCTCAGTGTTTTCTTATCCAGCCTACAGACAACTCCTTCAGTGAGTCCCTCCAGTAAGTAAAACTGTTAAAGTTTTGAATGAAGAATCAGAGTTAGTGATTCAGGACTGCTTTGAGAGTACAAATTGGGATGTGTTTAAAATTGCTGCTCTAAGAGAGGATTCCACTGTGGACTTGGAGGAGTACGCAGCAGCTGTTACTGGTTATAACAGCACATGCACCGAGAACATCATTCCCACAAAATTCTGTAAGAGCTATACCAATGTTAAACCTTGGATCAGAGCCAGGGAGCCATGATCACCAAGATTACACTCAGAGATGAGCTGAATGAGTTCTATCTTTGAGATTTTAGGCCCCAAACATCGGCCAATAGCATAGGATTCTGGACTTAGAGGGCACATTGGACATGCCACTCACCGTGTCATCAGCGGAGCTGCGCATGGCTCTGAAGAGAATAAACCCACGGAAGGCAGCTGGCCCAGATAAAATCCCTGGGTGGGCACTCAGGGTTTGCTAGTTGGAGCTGGCTGATGTGTTCACGGACATCTACAATCTGTCCTTCGCTCAGGCCTCGGCGCCTACATGCTTTAAGTCTACCACAATTGTGCCACTCCCAAAGAAAAACACTGTGACCTGCCTGAATGATCATCGTCCGGTTGCACTTACGCCAATTGTTATGAAGTGTTTTAAAAGGATAGTCATGTCCTAAATAAAAATGACTAACCCAGCCACTTTGTACCCATTTCATTTTATATATCAACAAAATCGCTGAACTGATGATGTTATTAATGCTGCCATCCACACAGCCCTCACACATTTGGAGGGTAAGGGCACATATGTGAGAATGCTATTTATTGATTACAGCTCGGCATTCAACACAGTCATACCACAGAGACTATCTGAAAAGCTCCTCACTCTCGGACTGACACCTTCCCTCGTAACTGGATGCTGAACAAACTGTGAGCACAGGGATCCCACTTGAGCCCACTGTTGTATACTATCTTCACCTATGACTGTGTGGCCTCTCATAATAATACCAGGATTATAAAATATGCAGATGACATACCGTCAGTGGATAATGCAGATGACATTATCCACTGATCACTGGTGGAGAGGAAATATCATACAGAAGAGAGGTGATGGCAGGACTGATGGCCTGGTGTCAGGAAAATAATCTCGCCTTAAATATATATAAGACCAAAGAGATGATTATTGATCCTAGGAGGAGGAGGAAGGAGCAGCATACCTCAATTTACATTGGTGAGACAGATGTGGAGAGGGTAAAAAACCTGTAAATTCCACAGAACCTACATCAGAGAGGATCTCACCTGGTCTAACAACACTCAGCAACTCCTGAGGAAATCCCAACAGTGACTGTACTTCTTAAGAAGGCTGGGGAAAGATGGCATGACAATCAGAATCCTCAGAAACTTTTACAGATGTTCAGTTGAAAGTGTGATCACCAGTTCAATCACAGCATTGTATGGAAGCTACACTATTCAGGATAGGAAAGCTCTCCAGCGTGTGTTACAAACTGCAAAGTTCACTTATGGGGTAGCCTTCCCATCACTTCAGGATATTTACATCACCAGGGTCATCAGTAGGGCCCACAACATCATCAGGGACAATACACATCCACAACACAGCCTCTTCACACTTCTGCCATCTGGGAGATGGTACAAGAGTGTGAAATCAAGGACACAAAGACTCACAAACAGTTTTTTTTTATCCACAAGCCATTAGAGTCCTGAACAATACAATTCATTAAACACTAACTACCTCTCTCCACATTACCCTCACTGACTGTTACCCTGATTGTTGCACAACATATATTTGTATATTTTGTACATATTTGCAGACTTGCAAAGTAAGGATTTCATTGTGTGGTCTAAACCGTGGTGTTGTTACTGTGCACATGACAATAAATCTCTTGATTCTTCTTCTTGATTCTTGAAATGAAGCTAGCTAGCTTGTTAGCTTGAGAATACTTACCCTCATAATTGTTGATATAACTTGAAATATACAATTCAAAGCCCTTCTCCATCTTACCTGAAGGAGTAAGAGTAAGATGATTGACATCATTCACAGTCATCCGTGGAAGATCTTGCAAGCATCGAGTAAAAAGCCGTGCTGACAGTGCTGGCTAAAACAGTTGGCAAAAATTCTGGTGCAGCACGAGAAGTTGCGATGGCCACTGAGATTAAATGCAGAAGTGACAGAGTCCATTTGCTCCTTTATTTGCTAGACTTTCTTCAATCTTATGGTTATAAAAATGCCACGCCACATTTTCCACACCACCAGCCCCTCATTTACACTATGAACATGACAGCTGTCACCTTTTTTATGATTCCTCCATAGATCTCAAACAGTCAATACCACATAAACATCCTCAAAATAACCACCGGAGTAGCCGATCTGCTCCTGAGCCGCTGTATTGATTTCCGTCTGGGGCGAGCAGGTTAATTAAATGTGAATCTTAATCCTGAAACAAAATATTGAGCATGGTCGATCAGAAACAGAGGAGTCACTCCGTTAGATGTTAAAACAGCAATCGATACGATGTGACTAGGGAATATCTGTCAACACAGAGCAAACAGATAGGATTGAGAGCAATTGGCAAGATTAAAGAGCTGAATTTGAGATTCAGACCCTGCTTTTGAGCATCTGTAATGAGGTTCGGCAGGTTGCAAGTTGTTCCCAGACACAAACATGAAGTTCTCTTGAGGTGCATTTTGCCAAAGGCCATAATACAAGAAGTGGGCACATGCTCAGCGCAGCAATTTTAAATTAGCTACGTATAAACAGGTTGTTTTGAACATGATTGTTGAACGCAACTAACAAGGTTGGGGTTGTGTGGTTAACACAACTTCATTGTTGCATGGACATCTGGGGGAAAACATTTGGACTGAAAAAAAAAAAAAGGTGACCAGAAAGTGTCTTAAAATAACATGGGAATCACACTTCTCATCTTCAGAGGAAAAGTCTAAGCTAGGATTCTGGAGAGGAGTCTCTGTCGGATCATTGAATCCAGGATTCAGGAGGAACAATGCGAGTCCCACCTAGGCCAAGGAAAAGAGTTGGTGGTTACTGTCTGAGATATGGTGAGGAGCCTGACAGTCTGGGAGAACCTTGGAGTAGAGTCACTAGTTCTCTGAATTGAGAGGAGTCAGATGAGGTAGTTTGGGCACTTTACAAGTACACCTCCTGGTTGGCTCCTGCTATAGTTGTTTAAGGCACATTCCACTGGATGGAGAACCCAGAGCAGATGCAGGACCTGCTGGAGAGATTGTATCTGACAGTTGTCTTTGGAACATCTGGGGATCTGCCAGGAGGAGCTGGAATCTGTGACTGGGGATAGTGAAGTCTGAAATGATTTTGTCAGCTTGTAAGCATTGCAACCCTCAGCAGGAAAAGAAGAAGGAAAATGAATGAAAAAAATACACAACAAGGTACACTATTATAGAAAATAATCAGCAATTTTTGTACGACTGATGCGAAGCAGAGTTACTGATATCAGCCCAAAGTTTATTATTTTCCTATAAAAGCATATCCTAAAGTATTTTATTCCTTGATCTGCCAACGATTCACATTTCTTACAATATTTATGATGATGATGCATCATATTTTTTATCAATTTCTAGTTAGATTTAATGTCGTGGAACGTCTGCAAAACAGGGAGGTTCCATTTATAACAACTATAAACAGCCATTCACTCACCAGCATCTTCTTTCTTTCGCTTACTTATTAACTCAGTTACCACTAGTTAATAAGACCAAGCTTTACCGTGTTACCACTGGGCTGATTTTTGATCTAGTTTCAAATGGTCCTTAGGCTGGCATTTTTAGAAATCCTGGCAGCTTTGCTTAACATCATCAAACTGTTTATTTAATGTTACAGCTTCTACTCTTGATACATAGAAGATTCACACTAAAACAAACACTAAATACATTTAAAATACTTAAGTGACCTGCAACAATTTTATTAAAGAACTGAAAAAAATTGTGAAGGATGGATATTCAAAACATTTACATTGCTAAGTTGGGAGAAGGACAAAATGAAAAGCTCTCATTACAGGTGCATGAAAGACACCTATGCATTTGTTTAAAGGTCTAAAACTATTGGAAATTACACCAAAGGAAGCCAATACAATCCAATTTGAAGGCGTGTACCAGCTGGGACACCTAGAAAGGTCCAAGTCTTCAAGCTTTAAAGATTTGAGTTAAATCAGGTCTAAAGCTGTGTAAATGTTAAGTTAGCAAAAGGACTTTTCCACTCTGTCAAAAATAACTGCAAAATGGGAAAACATTTGATTTAATACAGCAAACTCCATGGTGACATGAACAGACTAAGTTTGTCATAATCATATTAGGTGGGGGGGAACACGACTGCTTTGAGTACAGCAATGGAATCCTTTGCTCCATCTGTCACCCATAAAGGATGATCCTCTGGAAAAAAAAAGAAGAAAAAAAAAGCCCACATCCCTAACTCACACTGCAACCATGTGTCACTTTGAAAGCTGAACACATGTTTACTGAAATTTATAAACCTGGTGCCAGAGTTTATATAATGCTCCTTCGAGGATTAAAAACCAATCGCCTACAGCAAGCTGAAAACTCACCCGCCAATACTGGTGTAATTTGCACCCGATCTGGCCATGTTTGCTTCAGGCATGTTTATTAAACCTGAATTCTTACTACATTTTAGTATAAAGAATTTGGATCCTTTCTCTTTTGCTTTGCACTTCCTGGTTCACACAATGAAAAAAAAAAAAAAAAACAGTCATTGAATTTACTTAATTCAGATGTGTACATCGGTTCCAAGTGATTGAATTGAGTTACATGAACATAATTTGTTTTCATATATCCAACATGAATTGATCACATACTTTCAATACGCTGAATAAAATCAAACTCTACACTGGCATTCTGCAACAGTCAAATTACTGCGGCACTATTCTACCGCACATGTTTTAATCATGTTCGTTTAAATACTATAGTTATAGTACCGGTCAGTGCCAACATTTCCCACAAGATTTCATAATGTAATTGGTTTATGTTAATACTAGGTGAATTGATCACGCTCACTTTACATAATTCAATCTTGTAATTAGAAACTTCTTTAAATTAAGTTTAGCACAAGCAGTGAAACTGTTGAATTCTGATTGGTTGGAAGGTGTTCATTTGCAATCAATCAACGCGCTTTATCTGATACATGAGAAGCTGTATTTTTTTTTTATTAACTTCAACACAGGAAAAAAAAAGAGAGGCTGGGGAGGAAATTGCTGTTATAACTATAAATGGATTAAACGTACAAAGTGTCATCCATCCATCTTCTATACCGCTTACTCCTTCTTCAGGGTCAAGGTGGGAAACCTGGAGCCTATCCCAGGGAGCATCGGGCACAAGGCGGGGTACACCCTGCACAGGGTGCCAATCCATCGCAGGGCACACAATCACATACACACTCACACACCCATTCATACACTACGGACACTACGGACACGGTGGGAATCAAACCCCCAACCCTGGAGGCGTGAGGCGAATGTGCTGACCACTAAGCCACTGTGTGCCCCACAAAGTATCATTATTTAGTAATTTTTTTAATAATGTTGGTAAATTGCTGTGGTTTAGAATAAGTGGAAAATAATCACCTTCAGGTTAGTGACATTAAGTCTGCTTTGTGTCAAGTGGCATCACACCAAACCATCATTATTTATTTACATATAACAGAACATCTCCAAGTGATTTATTGCTCATATAAATAGTAAAACACCGCTTTATATTTGCTGTATACTCTTTAATATGGTAGTATGATGTTTGAGACAAAACCCAAGATTGAGCCAACTGTGAATGTCATGCTGGATCAGTATAAACAAGCCCAGCTAAAGGAGCTGTTGCAAGCTTGTTAGTTCGGGAAGTGTGTTAAGGAGCCTGAGCATCTGTGGAAATGAGTGACATTTTCTATCATGTAGTATGTCCAATATTCACCAAAAGAAGAGTAAAGATGGGGGGCTGGAGTGTGTGCAGACGAATATTATTCCCCCACACTCTCGACTGGAGCAGATGGACACCACAGATCCAGGATATTTTTTGATTGTAAGAAATGAAAACATCACAATCTGGGATTCCAGTTTGATGGAAAGGCACAGCTGCGCTCACATTTTTAAACCAGGGACAGGTTTCTTGAGTCACAATGCACCACAAAAAAAAAAAAATAAAAAAAAATAAAATAACAAAGCTGCACGGATTCTTGTGAAAGCCATATTGTAGCAAATATTATACATAAGCGGCCACTTCACGAGACAAAAGGGATGAAACAGTGCTTCGGAGATAAGCGTGGAGGGGATTTTGGAGTATCGCTACAGAGATTTAATGAGAGCAGTCTGGCAGACATAAAGGCATGATTGCACAATAATAAGGCTTGTGAGTTAACATTGGAAGCATTTGTGTCAAAGATAATTGCAGTTAATGACCAGTTACCTAAAATGTTTCATATTTTAAATGAGCAGTTGCAGTGTGAAGTCTACCGCAAATGAATGTTCTTATAGTATTCAGGAAGTACAACAGTAACTGAACCAATATCTGGAGTGGTATAATTTTACAAACTGTTACAAATATGTATATGTATATAATCCATCCATCCATCCATCCATCTTCTACTGCTTACTCCTTTTTCAGGGTCACGGGGGAACCTGGAGTCTATTGCAGGGAGCATCGGGCACGAGGCGGGGTACACCCTGGACAGGGTGCCAATCCATCGCAGGGCACAATCACATACACACTCACACACCCATTCATACACTACGGACACTTTAGACACGCCAATCAGCCTACCATGCATGTCTTTGGACTGGGGGAGGAAACCGGAGTACCCGGAGGAAACCCCCACAGCACGGGGAGAACATATGCATATAATGTATGTGGCAATTTGACTTCATAAAGTAAAGAACATTTTTTGGAGGGTTTCACAAACAGTTCAAAATGGATTTGTCTCAATTTTAATACCTGGGTTTAATAGTGACCTAGCTTTATAAAGCAGACCTTTAGCTTTTTCACTGGACAATCTGGTACTTTCTGGTCACTAAACCTACCAGTAGCAAGGGGCCATTTTGCAACTGAACAATGACAGACCTTTAGCAGAGCCTGTCAGAAGAACTCACAATAGGATCATGTTTGCTCATCAGATGAGATGCTATGAGCTAGATTAATGACTATCTAGTGACAACACGGTGTCCTGTCAAAAAAGCCTCCATTCATGGGGGAAATTAACACTGTTTAGACGCATAACAGTAGAGAAGGTATGGAGACTTTTGGTAAATCCTGAATATCTAGCTCCAATTACAGTAAAAATGTTTGGCTTAAACTGGTGCACATATCGCACCAGATTGTAGCCTTCAAGATTCTGAAGCATGTGGTCAGAAACGTGTACAAAAGTTATCTGTGGACTGCTAGCAACTCAATAACTTAATATTACTTAACTTAATTCCACATAACCCCTAATTGTTGGGGGAACATTATGTTTCTGCTTGTGCTTTCATAGTTTTACCCTATTATTGAGGTTTGTAGATTTGTCGTGGTGTTGAATATTTTTTCCCCCTCTACTTTTATTCTAATGATTAAAGAACACAAGGTCATACTTTTTTTTTTTTTATCCATTTGTACTTACATTTAATGTTGTGGAATGTCTGAAAACAGGCTATGGCCTTGTTATATTTCTCAAAGTTAATAAGACATCACAAAAATGCAGCTTGTCATGTTACAGAGAAAGTGCAAAGTCCTCTGTCTGAAGATCTATAAGAACATCTTAACCTTCGACTGTTATAAAGCGCTGACACTGGAGACTCTTTCCAAAAATGTTAAATAAACAACAAAAAGCTTCAGTATATCAATGGATGTCTGAGCTGCTGTTATAGAAAATTTAACCAACACCTTGTGACCAATCAGAATTGAGGGTAATAAGAATCCACTGAGTAAAACATCTTTGATAAGAAAAAAAAATAGTGGATTTAGATTTTTGGACCCTACTCTCTGACTAGGTGTGGCTACCATTCAATTCACTCAATTCACACACACACGCACACACACACACACACACACACACACACACACACACACACACACACACACACACACTTGTAAAAGTGAACATGCTGAGTTCATGAAGGTCATTGAAAAGTAAAGCGTGTCTGGTGTGTGCTCAGCTGTCTCTGTTGATTGTGCTCATGGGGAGCAGTGAGGAGGATTCTGGGAAACTGCTGTCCACAGCTAGAAGAACCCCTGCTGTGTATCTTCAAAGTGTTTTTCCCCGTACTTTGGTCAAGAAGAATCTCATGAACATAGTCACCATGAATGTGAAAAAGTAAATACAGGGATCGGAAATAATTAAGAGTAGCGGCCCAAGCTGTGCGTGCGCATAATCGATAACATGACTATAACATGTATACAACTTATGTACTAAATTACTCCCCCTGTCTCTCATTAATAGTTCTGTCTTCTCCTGCAAGCCTGACATCAGAGACAAAACCCAGTGAAAGAGTAAAAGATGTGCGAATTGATTTCCATCCATTTCTTTAAAGAAAATCTCTGTGGGCCAACTTTTCAAAGCAGAATCAAAGTCGAACACCTCACCTTCAGGGTTTTCTCCCTTGCATCTCCCAATCCATCACCTAAGTAAAGATGTCTGGAGCTGCATTTCTGCATCCGCTATTTAAAACTCCATCTCTCACCGTATTCCATATCCGCGTGCAATGCTGTTTGAAAGCCTGGTTAGCAAAGACATCTCGAAGAAACTTAAATACCAAACGGCACCACTTGCAAAAGTAGTTTACAATACATTAACATCAATGAAACGGATTTAATCTCCCAAGGCAAATAAGATAAGACAGAGAAACAAATTCACTGTGACACGCATCGTCATTAAATTCCGATCGGAGAGCAATGACAGGCTTCTGATGCATCGTTATTGCATTTTAATGCCGCTTGAAAGAGCACGTAATGGTTTCACCTCCCTCGAACACTCGTGAAAGTCTGGCCTATATAATGATAAGCAAAGATTTTTATATAGACAACGACAAAGGCAGGTCATAGAACATAATAATGCGAAGACCACATGGAAAATTAGCTATAATTTGAAACTAACTGAATCGCAATTACAAAGGCAGCTAGAACGATGTGTCATATTATTATTATTACCTTGAAGGGCAAATGTGTCCAGTATAAAGGAGGTTGGATTACTCACACGCCAAATCATAAATATCTAAAAGCATAAAAGTAGAGCAAAAAATCAACACCCAACCACCCGCAACCTAAAAAAAAACCCTGGAAGCTTAATCATGGAAAAATAAACTAGGTGTTTTAGACGGGTCTAAAAACAATAACAAGGTTCCTAAAAATGGTAATGAAGCTAATCGCCTCAATACTTAGGCCTCAATTATGTCAAACTGTATAAATCCTAAACTAAGTAAAAGTTAATATGCTGTATGGTATGTACTCTAGTGAATGGATAGAGTGGTTTATCCATTCATTCTGAGAAATTAACATGCATTAAATGTAAAATTATTATTACTATTATTATTATTAAGTCTGGCTAGTGTCTAAATGTTCTCTTGTTATGTTAAACCATGAGATAACTCCGTGAGGTAACCGTGAGTTACATGACTGATGGCCTCAAACTTGACGAGAACGAGTACACCACCATGAGGCACATTACTTTAAAACATATTTAAAAATTTAACTATCCTTGTACATGGGTCCACTGGGAAATTAGAATGAAATGTACTAGAAATCTATCTGTCCGGGGTATTCATTTTTTAAATGCACTGATTTGTCTTCCCTTAGACCGTATGCACACAATTCTTCGTGTAAATCATGTGTGCAAACCTTTTTTCTTTTTCTTTTTCCAAAAGCAGAAGCTGATTCCTGAAACCACTAACCATGAATTATGAGTTTAGGTAGTTGTCTTTACAAATTGGTGTGGAAAAGAAAACAACAAAGCAAAAACCAAGTGTAATTAAAATAACATATGATCAAATGAACAACAAACAGACTTCATATTAAATCATAATAAACTTTCCTTTGCTTTTACACTATCCGTTGTTACTCAGATGAGGACGGGTTCCCTTCTGAGTCTGGTTCCTCTCAAGGTTTCTTCCTCATATCATCTCGCTCAATAGGGATAAATTCACACGCTTAAAATCTCTATCCTGTGTTTATATGTTTCTGTAAAGCTGCTTTGAGACAATGTCCATTGTAAAAAGTGCTGTACAAATCAAATTAAATTGAGTTGAATCTATAACCTTTCATTTGCTGCATTCAGATCAAGTTTCATTACTCCAAATCCTCAAGTAAGGAAGTATTTTGCGGAGAATTTTCAAAATGTCGCATAAATTGTGACATAATGCAAATGAAAATGCAAATCGTGTATTACCGTTTGTGTTTTCGTGTACACGAACGCCCAGTGTCTGCCAAATTTCAAATGGAAGCGCAAAGTCCATTTGCAACTGCATTTCCATACCTTCCGAGTCCCTGTCATATCGAAATAGCAACAGCAATGAACCCGTTTGCTATTCCGCTTCCTCGGCGTCATGTTTGGAGCCTGCCAAAATTCAAACGGAATCACAAATCCCTTTGCGTTTGTATTTCGGATGCCTTGCACAGAAACCTGCCTTGGTAACATCACTAGTGATGAGCTTGGGAATGAGCAGAGGTTTGAGATGTGTGTATATTTAATTTGAAACAGTGTGATCAGAAGTCTGATGAGTGAGAGTGAGGTAACAGCTCATGTTGTTGGGAATACTTGGGAAACAATTTTTGAGGTGATAAAATGATGGCTGGTATTCAAATTCCTGAAATAAATGAGTATTTGGTTCTTTTTTTCAGTTACATAAATGCAGTTTGTTTATGTAAATATTTGCAGCATCTTTTGATGCCAACTGCATTTCAATAGCTTGTGAAAGGTTTGTTGTTTTTTTTTTGTTTTTTTTAAATCAGAATTATACTTCACATGCAATCATATACAGTAATTGTCAAGTAGCAAAAATCATTTTATTCTTCCGGGAGTCTTGTTGAGATCTGAAGGACCTCGTCACGGCTATTGAGAACAATTAGCGGCTTCTTCCTACAACTTTGCGCATGATTTAATTCACACAATTACTTTTTGTAAATCGCTCACAACACACCCATTAACTGCACGCACAATTTATCAGATTGCACATGCAAATTAGCCGCTTTATTTGGATCTTAATAAACCAGAGCCTCTGTGTGAAAATCTGGAAGACAATCTATTTGGTATCATTGTTTTATCAAGTTTATCAATAAACTTTTCTCTTCACAACTCCTAATCTTGAGCTGCAAGTGTTATGCACATTTCTAAGTTGTGAAAGAAAGGTGGTTAGAACTTGTTCTCTTTCATCCCTCAAAGATTTGTTGTCTTTTGTTCTTAACAATTCAAAAGGACACAATCACAGAAGAAATAAAGTTGTCAGAACGGTTGTTCATTGATCTTCTTTTTTTTTTTTAAATAGAGATCGCACATAGGGAGTCGGAGGAGATGAGAGAACATCGACTGCTCTGCCATTGTGAATGTTCATGGACAATGTCATGTCATCCTTCACTGCCATGCTGCCATGTAAAGAATAACACACTTGGGGGCATGCTGTTTTAGGAAAATAATCAATGACGAAAGTGTGGATTAATTTGTACTATAACAACAGCTCTGACAGTACTTCTGGCTGCAACAACACTTCTTGTTTTTCCAGTTATTATTGATTAATGTCGTCTAGTGCATTATGCGTGTTATAGAAGAGCCCTATTGAATCCCTGATTCTGAACACTCAACCCTCAATGGAGGAAAAACATCATCCTGTGGCAACAGGTTTAAAAGAAAAAAAAAGAAAGAAGGAAAGAATGAGAGCCACGGACCTGGAAACTGCAGTAACTGCCAGTTAATTTCCCCCTCTGGAAGCAGTCATTATGAGTTTCTATATCCATCCATCCACCTTCTATACTGCTTATCCTTCAGGGTCGTGGGGAACCTGGAGCCTATCCCAGGGAGCATGGGGCACAAGGTGGGGTACACCCTGGACAGGGTGCCAGTCCATCACAGGGCACACTCATACACATTCACCTATTCATGCACTACAGACAATTTGTACATGCCAATCAGCCAGCCATGCATGTCTTTGGACTGGAGGAGGAAACCGGAGTACCGGAGAAAAAGTAAATTCTACATTCAGTATTTGGAGTGTGTTTGATGTTCTTTTGTTTTTTAATGGTATATCCAATACATTCAGGAATTGAAAACTCTAACATATAAATATGTACGTATATATATATATACACACACACACACCGAATGTTGACGCCATCATTAGAAATGAGCCAACTGTGCTCACTGTCTGGTCACGTTCCGTTTTGCCTCCTGTAATCAGTCACTCAGTGCTCCTATGCTAAACGCGCTCTAGGCTATAGCATTAAGTATCACACAGCTGCAGTCTGATGCCCTTTCCATGCCCTTTCATGTTGCTAAATAAGCTGTCACCGAGGTTTTTGCTCTGACAAAAATCAACAGCACGTTGCCCGGAATGCTAACAGTACACGTTGTTAGCTTTCATAATGAGAGGAAATCAGCCATTCATCCAGGGGTGGCAGAAGATGTATGATGACAATGCAACAGCAGTGTTAAACTATCGGAGTCGCCGTGCCAGACCCGAACACATTTTTGTTTATCGGTCTAATTAACCTATCTTCTGCAAGGCACTGTCTCTAAATCACCCCCCATCTGTTAGCTCGAGGAAAGTGCCATCTCTGCTCCTCCACCCCCATCTGCAGCGACATGTCAGCCATCACTCTGATTCATGAACATGTCTGTCGCTCCGTCGCCGCCGCTAGCATATTAGCCTCGCTAGTCTCGAACTAAAAATCTCCGCAATATGCTAATTCATTAGTATGACAGCTCGTGCTATTTGTCAGCCCACCCCTCCCTTCCTGACACTTCCTGGTCTGTTGAGTCCATGAAACAAGTATCTGTCACAGTTAACATCCTGTCACCTGGGTCACTGGATTTTAGATTTATTTTGTATTTTCCGTTACATCATGGCTGAAAAAAGACGAGCGGGATTTAAACTCATTATTTTCTCACATGCACTTTATTTAGACTGGGTGGAAAGTTTTTGTCACAGTAATGGGACCACAGTGCATTGTGTGACATCTATAAATGGTGCTTAGCTCCAATCTCGGAGCTCTGCAATGGGCTAGACATTACTATTTTCACTGGTATAATGTCCAAATTGTCTAGACTAGGTATTGCAAAGTCATCCTGGAAAGTTACAGCTGAAAATAAATTAGTTTAAAAATATATATATATATATATATATATATATATATATATATATATATATATATATATATATATATATATACACACACACTACCAGGCATAAAACAAAATCCACCACAGCATGTTAGCCTTTGTCGGTGGATATCATTCATTCAGTCTTCCTGGGCAGGGTGGCAGTTTATATGAAGCCTATCCAGAGAAAACTGGGCGTGAGGCAGGAATAGAACCTTAACGGGAAGCCATTCCACACACATTAACATACTTTTTCACATCGATAGCATAGCCAATCCACCTACAGGCACATTTTGGAAGGTGGGAGAAAACTGGAGAACCTGGAGGAAACCTACACTGACACAGGAAGAACCAATGCTGTGCTACAAGTAACAGTAACAATACAGTAACTTAATAGTTCAGTGTAGGAGTGTGTGTGAGACAGGTTTTTAAAAAATTTATTTTATTCCCACTTCCATCTGCTCCTGAAAGTAATTTTTACCCTTTCCCACCCACAGTTGTTCTTGTTTGCACTCATTCTATTTCCTAACATATGAACAAGTCAGTATGCTAAATCACAAAGCAGTTACCGAATATGAATGAATGAGTGAACATTGTACTGTATATGAATCTTTCAGCGCTGCACAAGCACCCAATTTACTCCCATGTTAATGACCATGATCCTTTGTTTGTCAACTGTTTTGTTGGGTCCTACAGTCCTGATGCACATCTCTAGTCCAATATGACTGCTGCATAATAATCCGTGGATCCTCCAGAAAGATTACAGTCCCACTCATTTGTTTTCTACTGGCAGAGACTTGTGAATTCACAGGTCAATAGTTCACCTAGATAAAGTTGGCATGAAGTGAAAATTGTGTCTTTCACATCCCACATCCTTTCCCCTTCAATGAATAGGCCTTTCTGCCAGGCAAAGTTAATTGCCATTCGGTCTGAGCGCTGCTTTATCTGAACAAAGCAGAAAAGCGGAGTTTTTGAAACTGTAGGTGTTGACATCACTGTGAACAGTCTTAATATCATGCATATGGATGTGTACAAGGCTTAATGGACATTGTAGAAAAGGTTCCCACTGACTTCATGAGTATCGTATATTTGAGTCTTTACACGACTGAATTAGCTAAACAGTTGTGCTTAAAGAATTAAAGATTTGAGCATTGTTATGTACATGTGTGAGTATTATGTACTCCACTAGTATTCCTAGATTAGAGATTAATCTCAATATACTGTATATGCAAGAAATAAAACGCTTGAACATGTGCTGTTACAGGAAAATAATTCATACCTCTGACTGGTACAATGCACTGACACTGGAGGCTCCTGACAGAATATGTGACCATATCAATGTATTTGTTTACTGTTAAAATTAACATTCCTATATGCCATTATAGTGCTGCAGTTACAGAATTAATACATGCCTTCAGAACGCATATAAGGACTTTACAACATATTTGGTGCTTTATGGGGCAAAATATGTGCCAAAGGGTCCTAAAATGCCAAATTAGTGCAACAATTTCTACCAAAGTGACTTACAATTGAGCTGAGCAGTTAAAAGTTAAGGACTTTACTCAAGGGCCCAGCAGAGGAGTTTGGTGGTGGCCTGGAACTGAGCTTTAACCAATGCCCAAACACACTGTATAAATGCACCATATTAGCTCTAGGGCTAACCAAAATGAAAGGCTACCCCTATTTAAATCACACCACTGTGTATCTAATAAGACATGGTCTGAAACAGGATTAGCTGCCATTGGTGTCATCACTATGTGTGTCAAACAGGCCAATTATCCAGGCCAGGCCTCACTGGACACACAAGGACAGCCTCTAATGCATAGTGCATGTCTTAAAGAAGAGTGCCAGGAGAACTTAAATACAGTGTGTGGATATATAACCTATTAAACCTATATTGATCGGATCTTTTAAAAAAGGACATGAATCAAGATATAGATAGCTGGATAGATAGTGTTATTGATCCTGTAAAGGAAATAGCCTTGTTAGAGCAGCCTAAGAGGACAGTGCACAAATTAAGAGCAGCACCTACATTGATAGAAACCAAACAGGAATAAGAAGTATTGCAGATCAAACATCTATCTGCAGATTTGAGGATTTTCAAGCAGGAATTGCATTCAGCAAGAGCAATGTCTTTTATCATTTCCTGTTCCTGACTGATCGGACCATCATCTCACATTGTTGATTTGACAAAAATGATATGTAACCGGTTGGAGACATCTCCATGATGGTCTTTGATTTGAAAACGATTCATCTCTCAGCCAGGAGGTCTTGATTTTACCCAGTGAACAGACTTCCCACACTTACGTCACAATCCTGCTGAATGCTCGATCCTGATTGGTCGGAAGGCATTGATTACTTTTCTCCAAAGCACAGCTTGGATATTTCCAGCTCCAGCTTTGTATAGTAAGAACGTACACTGTGACTTAGGAGGTAAATAGATTAAAACACATATGCAAATGTTGATGTTGTGAAGTTTGCCATAAAGAAATGTATATTTATCTTTAATAGAAGGAGTCTCCACTGTCCGAGGTAAAGCTGCACACCCTGAACATACTTGTTTGTCATCTTCAATGTATGAAAATTGTAATCAGTGACTGTGGTATAAGCAGAATAAAATGCCCCTGGACATGGTGTTATTGGAAAACACTTAACATCAGGGTGCTGACAGCAATGTTGTTTCGAATCACACCACATCACACCACATTCCATACACAGCCAATCATAAGGCATAACTCAGCACGACTTCTTCTCGAAGTACAAATATGGCAGTGATATTCATTCAGCATGCAGGTGTGTGTGTGTTTTTTTTTTTTTTTAATCCTTCACACCTGCTGTGAATCTCAGCAAGAAACTGACACGGAGATTACAAACAAGAGGTTAAATATTCTTATCATGTCTTCATTTCAATCTGGAATTATGATTTGGAGTACCCTGAGAGTACCCTTTCGCTTGTCTGTTATACAGCCTAATAAACTCCAGAAAGGTTAGAAGCAATTTCTACTGAAAATCTGCTACTGTGTTACCTGCATCCTCCAAATGTAGCTGCCTTACTAAGCAGTTTTGTTTTGTTTTTACCACAAAAGAAACCTAGACAAGCGACGTGTTCGAGACACCCTTAAGTACTAGATTTGTGTATTAAAAACACAACCATGCTACATTTTTTTTCTAAATACTGTAAAAGTTATCTGTCTGACTAAAGTTGAGACACAAGCAAGTTAAATAATTTGAAAAGTCATTATGCTAGCTCAATCATGTTAACCACAGAATGACCTCTGACAGTCTGCAAACAAATGAGAAATGGTAATTAAATGTAATCAAGCTACAAAACAAGGGCATATGCGTCCATCAAGAGACAGTTTGGTTCACCATCATTGGTGAAACTTTCATAGACATGCGGTCTATGAACAGAATTATGGGATTGCCTGTGTTGAAAAGAACAAGAAATGCTGCCTTCATATTTGGCCCAAAAAAATAAAAAATTGCCCAGAGTGCAGCTGCTTTTCGATTGGGATAGTCCTTATCTCTAAAAACTTCTTCCTATCCAGGAAGTAACCTTCTGGTCTACTGTAGACATACTGAATGTCTGTAGATTTCATGGTCTCTATTAGCTGTTTTGAAGCAGGGATTCTCTCAAACCTTTTGAAAATAGAGACCTGTTTTCATGTAAAAATAAATAAATAAATAAATAAATAAATTACACTGGCCTCATCAGTGCAGATTCATTTTCATGAACATAATAAATGTTTTCAAATATTAGATTCATTAATGAAACATGTACAATGACGTCCTAGCTATTTATTGGAGCCCGAGAGCTTTTTATTCCTGAAATCTCCACCAACAAAACATATTAGGTTCAAGTTGACAATATTTATGAGGGAAAAAAAAGTTTTTTTCCCCTTTATTGAGTTACTGAGGTTAGCATTAAAACCATTCAATTCAAATGACCAGTCGAACAGTCTAATAAATATAGGAATTCAATCATAAATATAATAATTTGATAACGGAGAGATGTAGACCTCCTGACCATATGATGTACACCACTGTAGCAAAATTATTTTAAAATTCCGGCCCTTCCGGCTATGCTTCACGGACCTCACTTTGAGATTCACTGCTCTAAAGGATGAAAAAACATGCATGGACTGTAAAATTCATTGGGTGCCCAAGGCTCAAACTTTAAAACTAGGACTGCATATTGTATGAACTCTATGAGCTCGTCACGGTACGATAACAAATTCATTATATGATAACAGTACAACCTTATTATTATTGATTTTGGCACATCATGCTGTCTACTATCTGCTATCTGCTACAACTTTAAATAAGCTGACACTAAATGCTATATAACATTGCAGAAGAGCGCTCTTCACCTTACATTATATGTTAGTAAGTTGATATTTTTTTCTGATTTTCACATCAGAGTTTTGACTTTAAACTGGTATAGCATAGCATTAACATTATTGAAGTTTTCTCATCTAGGTATAGTGTCCTATCAGTGCCGGCCAGGACTGGCCATCAGCTGATTTGGTCCAAATGATTTGGTCCGCTGCCCTGCTAGCTTTGTGCTTGTTAAATTAGCTAAACAAGTATTAATCACAGTTTCACTACTAGCAAACGTTAGCACTGCTAATATCGTCACTCAAAATATGTTAAAGGACAGCATTATCTATTGTATATTTATAATACAAAGTAATTTAGCAGGAAAATATCCAAATTTATTATTGTAAATGTTGAAATTACACATACAGCTAGCCCAAGCAACAACAACAACAACAACAAACACTTTTTCAAGGTATAAGTCATAAAAGGTAATAAGTTGAATATTAGGGTTTTTCTAAATAGATATTGGCATGATGTAGTTAGTATTGTTATAACTTTAGAAAATTATGCCTTCCCATATGTGAGGTGGGGGGGGGGGGGGGGGGATTTTTCTCCTAGTTTTCACAACAAGGTGGAGCGAGTCATCCTGGCACTAGCTCTGTGCAGTGGTCACACTTCAGGGTCAACCTGAGATGATAGGTAGAGGTAAATTAAGAGAAATTAAATATGCTTTAGTATATCAGTATGGAATAAAGTATGGTTAAATCTCAGGTATTTTAAGTATTTTTAAGTCTCAAAAAAAAAGAAAAAAAAAAAAGAAACAACAATATTGCCCTAATGTGATACATGAATTTTAACGGAAAGAAATTTAGATTCTGTCCTCACAAATTACAGTGAGGTTAAAAAGCTTTCATTTTCCAACAACGTGGAGACGGTTCTGTTCATAGCATATGTGAAAAAAAAGGCTTTTGTTTACATCTCTTCTGCATTTAATGTACTTTTGTGAGTGAAAAGTAGAGATTTACTGGCAGCTTTGCACTTCTGGTGTTTGTTAAATGCTTGACATACCCGCGTACACTGATATAAATTGGGGCTGCTTCACTACCTCTAGGTTTCTTGTTTATGTTTTTATGGGATGGCCATACTGTGTGCAATAAATTGAATTTAGGAAAGAAAAAATAGGGTTGTCAGTGGTTTCAAAATTTGTTGTGGGTATATGGGGTGGCCTGGATGAATGTGAGACTCCCGGCCCTTCACGTTCTCACTCATGCAAAAAAATACACACTGGTGTTAAGCAGATGGGTTTGATTTGAGGTCCTTGAGGCCTGTTGATTTTGTGTGAGTGAAAGAAAACACACACACACACACACACACACACACACACACACACACACACGGCAGTAAACATACCATTTTATGAAGGTCAGATATACAAACTGCAGCTCCTAAATCCATTCCACACACACACACAGACACACACACACACACACACACACACAAACACACTTTCTCCGCCTCCTCAATCCAGAAACCGAAATCAACAAACATGCTGCCGTGACAGATTTTCCGTATTCGTCGTGCAGATGTTGCTCGCTCTACACACTTGTAAACTGCTTTAATTTCGTAAATCGTCCTGCTCGCGTCCTCATCCATATTAATCAGGTGCCAGAAGGAATCTACTGCAATTAGACAAAGCTGCCATTTGCACTCTTAGGTAGAAAAGTTGCATTGTAAACAATCACGCCTAGGCCCAGTAATTACCGCCTACCTAAACACTGAGGCCCTTATTTACAAAAATCCAAAATAACGAGCACTAATTTGCGTGTGCAATGGGATAAATTCTAAATAGTGGACGTGTTGTGGGTGATTTATAAAGAATAATTGCTTGAATAATGTCACATGCAAAGTTGGGTGTGAAACAATATGCAAATGGTCTTTTTATGTGTGCTAAATATTATCGCCCTTTAGCCAAAGAGAGTTCAGAAACTCCGGAAAGAGTAAACTAAACTTCAAACTCATGTATAACTTCAATTTAAGGCAGAGAGATGCGAGTGCCAACCCCTGTATTTATGTTTGTTTAGGGAACTTTAGTGTAGACAGACATTTCAGTTTGTGTTTTGGTTTCTAGGTGAGTGTGTGTAAAACCTGAGAATAGCGAAGCCTTTCCTTTAGCACCGCCATAGTCCAGCTCCGTTTCTCTTTTCTTTATAAGCAAACTCATTGTAAATACGTTGCAAATAATCGTCTCATGTCTGGAATGTTAATGTTATTGTAGTTAAACGTGTTACACTGGTGATCATAACAGCACAGGAAACTTTGTATACTGTACTAAAAGGTGGTTGTGGATGTACATTGGTTCCGTTGTGGGTATTAAACTGACTAGCTGGCCCTTCTATGTGGTCAAAGTAGTGGTAGGCACATGTTACCGAGTCACACCTGGACTAGTCTTGTGGTCGTAACAATGGGTAAATATGAATATTAATATATGAAAACCTTTTCAAATGTAGTCAGTATTGGATGTGTGAAAATATAATATGAAATAATTACTGCCGTAATAATGCATCATCATTTTGAGAAATTTTCTAGTTATTTTAATAAATCATAATCTATATTAATATTCAAAGTTTTTTTTTCCTCAACTGGTGGTAATGGATTTACGCAAATTTAATACATGCCCTCTGGACATATTAATTTGCACATGCAGTTGTTGTTCCCGTAGTTATTTTCAGGCTAATTATGTGCTATTATCAGGATAGTACATGCTATTTTGCTCATTTGAAAGATGCAATCCTGCATAAAACCCTCTTAGTAAATTAAATTCCACATTTTTTTGTAGCTGCGATCAAGATGTTTAGTTAACGACTCTGTAATAACATTGTAATAGCTACATTTGAGGTCAAAAGTTTATATACACCTAGAAGAAAGATTGCAGTTTTTCACAACTACACACATTTCATGTAACTGTACATTTCTTTGGGTAAGCCAATTGGGGCATCTACTTTGTTCCCATCAAAGGTAATTTTAAAAGAATGGATTAAAGACAGATTTATTTTAGCTTTAATTCACTATATCATAATTCTAGTAGGTCAAATGTTTAAATACACCAAGTTAACAGTTTTGTTAACCTTTAGAACAAGTGCCTTTTTTGCCCTTGATACTATGGGAAAATCCAAGCACAACCAATTGCGCAGAAAAGAAATTGGACCAACAGTTTCCAGTTCCTCCTTAATAGCAATTTTCAAACAACTGAAGGTACCACGAGATTCTGTATAAACAACTGTATGCAAATGTAAAAATCTTGGGACCACGTAGACACTGTATAGTTCAGGAAAGAGGGACAAATTAACTCCCAGAGATGAATGAACTTTGATCTGAACATCAAGACAACAACAAAGAATCTGGTGAAGGGGTTGGAGGCATCAGGTACCATAGTGTCATGTATCAAGGAAGGAACTCTGGACTTCATTTCCCAGCAGCCACTGCACTCTACTAAATCAATGTCACATGACCACCTGCACCTGTATCACATTTCTGTTAAACAAGCACTCCTATATATAGCCACTGTTTGCACAGCTTGCTTGTCTTACGTTGTCTCACTTACCTTCGTCTCTGCTGCCGTGTTTTTGTCTTTGGTTTGTGTGTAGCCTTTGCCACAGTGTTTTTGCCTTAGTGTTTTAGTGTCTTTGTATTTTGTGTGTTTGTTTATTAAATCTTCAAAATTCTGCAATTGCTTCCACCTCTACTTCGTTTCGTGACACAAAGTATGTACATCCACCATTAACATAATCCTATATCACCATGGCCTGAAAGGCTATCATGCAAGGAAGAAGCACCTACTCCAAGACCAGCATGAAAAACTAAAAGCCAGACAGTTTGCATGTGAATAGCCTTTTGGGGAGTTTTCTGTGGTCAGATGTTTGGCCATAATGATCAGCGCTATGTAAGGAGAAATAAAAAGGGTGAGGGTTTTTAATCTGAAGAACCCCATCCCAACCGTGAAGCATGGGGGAGGCAGCATCTTGTTGTGGAAGGTGTTTTGCTGGAAAATGGACTGGTGCACTTCAGAAACTAGATCATCATGACAAAGGAGGATTATCTAGAAATACTGAAGCAAGATCTTAAGTTAAAATGTTAAAAGTTGGTCACAACTTCAAACTTCTAAAGCTGTAACGAAATGGCTTGAAGACAGCAAAGTGAAAGTATTGGAGTGGCCATCACAAAAACCTGACCTGAATCCCATAGAAATTTGGTGGGCTGAACTGAAAAAGCATGTCTGAGCAAGGAGGACAGTTCCAACAAAGTTAAGTGAGAAGCTTGTGGAAAGCTACCCTAAGTGTTTGAGTCATGTTTAAGCTATTAAAAGGCAATACAACCAAATAACAGCAAAACATGTAAAATTTTAACCAACTGAAAATCCGATTTAGAAAATAAAAACTGAAATAAACCTGTCTCATAGCAATTATTATGAAATTACATATGATAATAGATACCCTAATTGAATAAACTATGGTCTTAACTGTACATGTTAAGTAGCTAATTAAAAAAAGGAGCAGAGTTGACTTACCACCCTATTATCTTGTAGACTTTTTTTTTTAACCATTAAAAGAAACTATTAGAAACTATTCGCCAAGCAAAGACCATTTTGCTCGTAATATTTCAGATGATTCAAAGTTTTCTTGCTTCCTTCGCCTTCCCGAGTATTTTAGCCTTAAGCTAGATATAGCATGAGTTAGCCTCCCTGCATCATATTCCTGGTTTTCTTCTTTCTCTGTGTGCCTTCTGTCTCCATCTTCTGTCATGTTCAAAATCCATGCTGACCAAGCAAGTATAAAAATTGTTTTTAAAAACTCCCAGAAGTTACAGCACCCTGTCAACATAATATAACAGCAATAAAGTGTCAAATTGTTAGTAACCACTAATATATATATTATATATATTTATATTATAGCAAAATAATACGATAATTAACATATTGAAAACCACCACTACTTCAGTATTCTAATAAAAGCGGACACTTCATGGAGAAATTGCTCTCCATACACAATGAAAAGTTAGTTATCATTCAATAACTTATTGTTTATTCACAAATAAATGTATTAGTAAATGAAACAGAACTATCCTCTGGTTTATTTTTTATTATTTAGATCTCTATATACATAAGTAATACGTTTTTCCTTACAGAAAAATTTAGACAATTTGACATTTGAATAATCACATGATTATGGTGTGAAATTTGCACGTGTGTTTCAGACACATCACATGTTATATTTCCCACATTTTCCCCATGAAGCACATCTGCTTTTCGTAATTTCAGTTCATATGTTAAATACTCACATCTACTCCATGTGGTTTTATTTTCAATTAGATTTTTTTCATGATTCATTTATTTCCACATGTTTATTTTTTACATATAGGGCATATGCTTTTAATTTTCCATATTTAGTGATTTTTTTTTTTTTGTCCATGTATTTTTTTTCTACATGCCTTATTTATTATTGTCATTGTTACTTTTGCATTTTTATTTTTTTGTGGGTGATCACCTATAATTCACATGATATACATTTTCTTGAAATTACACCTGGAATTTCAGCATATACAGTATAACATGGTGAAATGCACCAACACATGTTTCTTCAAATACTAATCGCATGTAGAACAAACATTTACATTTTATGTTTGTTTTGTTTGTTTGTTTGTTTTTTACATATGTGTGGAGTAAAATATGGCAAACCTTTAAACAATATCGTATAAATGATATAGACGGACACCATAAGAAGCATTACATTTGGAAATTTTATCCTCATTAAATTTTAAACTAAAACCATAATTCATAATTAAAATTCAGTGGGTTTTAGGGATACACAAGCATCAGTTGGTCCGCTCACAAACAACCTGATGTTACTGTGTCCTAGAGGGATGATGAAAAGTGTGGAAGACTTGTAAATGTTGTATAGCTCAGTCGGAGGTGGGGAGGGGAGCTGTGTTCCCTTAGTAGTGGCCATATTTTTCCAGACAACAAAATCTGTGGAACACCAGCACCCTCTAGTGTTTCCTACAATTTGCAGATAGAATCACAGAGAGATGTCTGTGATCAGGGGCGTGTCTAGAGCATTTTCAGAGGGTGGCCACTAGTTACAAAAATGAGCATCATAAAAATATAAAAGTAAATTTTAATGGTACACTGATCTAACTCTTAATTTCATTTTGTTTGTGTAAGCTAATGTAGTTAGGTTGATTCACGTATGTTTGTTATTTTTGACTTGAATAAATTCTATTAATTTAGATGTTACCACATGAAGCACATTTTAAACTTTGTTTGATGTACATAAAGTAGTTTTTATGTGAAGCCAGTGTTTAATTCCTCACTTGTCTTTTCACATAACTAACACTAGTCAGTAATATTCATCATTGATCCTAACAGTCTGGTAAAAGTGGTAAGATAAGACAGTGGCAACCAATTTTCTTTGTCACATGTTTTATAGGTGTATAATTGTTATAAAAATATAGTTATAATATATAGTTGTAGAATTGGTCAAATTGTTCCCAAAACATTGGAATATATAATAATAATCCATTTCATTTCTCAGTTACTGATGTCTAGTAATAATTGAATTAAATATCTCTATACTACATAGTTTGTTTCACCCAGTGCATTAGACTATTTTGACATAGTAGTTATCAGATGTTTCTGCACAGACCCTAAATTTCTGACACGTTTTCAGATTATTACATTTTTAAGTAATATTTTTATTTACAAAAAAAAAAAAAAAAAAAAAAAAAAACTACCCTTAGTTTTATTGTGTATTTCCTCTAAACTCACCCAATCTTGAGGCTTGAATAACAAAAAAGAACTATTGTAGAGTAAAGATTTTGTAATTTTAGTTGCATGTATACTGTATGTTTTAAGGTATGCCACTTTTAACATTGTAATATTTATCAGGAAAGAATCAGCAGGGTTGTGAGGGTTCTGCAGGGTTGGGCAGAAGGGTCCACTGCAACCTGACTGAAATAAAGGAGTTAATAGGGATGAATGAATGAATACTATATGATTAGATAACTTGGAAACAATGAACCAGTAGCAAAGGTCTGCACATTTCAACAGAGCACTAATTTATAGCTCAGTGATTTGACTCTTTCTCTCCTAGTGGAGCACAGGTCACCTAATACAGCTCAGGATTCAGTAAACTTTCCCAACTCAGCTGAGCATGATGATAAACAGCAACCCTGGTCCCATATTCCTGGTCCTTGCCTTACCTTTAGGCATGGGGTCCATTGACTTGGGAAGGGGGAGAGGGGGCAGAGAGAGAGCAGGGGCATTTTTGGGTGTGGCTAAAGCTTGTTTAAAAGATCCAAGTTGCTAACACCAGTGGCAATCTCAGCTTCATGCTACAACTGGTGATGGCACCTTCTGCAAGGTGTTGATTAGGGCCAAATATAATAGTGAGACCTCAAATAAATGACAACTCTGTTGCCATTCATTCATATCTGATTGAGTCTCTCTCTGCCACCATTTGCATCTGCGTGATAAATGGCATTGCTTAATGTCCCAGCAATGTCTACTGAAACAATCTCATTGTCAGTAGTGATGGCCATAAGCTAAAGAGTGATGCCAAGAAGTCTATCACTACACAGACAGTAAATGCCACAGTGGACACTAATTCTGGCCATTTTGTGTAGAGATCATAGAGCACTACAAGGAAGCATTGGTGCAAGTATCTAGATGAATTTATGCCCAAGCTCCCACAAGCTCTACATCAGATAGGAGTGACAGTGGAAGGGGTGACCCAGTCTACCCACTCACCAGAAGGGCTGTGTGTCACAATTTCCCCTCTCCCTAGCACTGGAGCACACGGTGCACTTCCGGGTGTGTCAGTGACACTTACTTTGTTTACTATTGACATGTGTGTTTTGTTGTGATTTCTGTCATTTCTCCGCCTCTGTATTGTCATTGGTTATTTCCCATATGTTTCATTAGTCTCGGCTGTTTTGTGTTTCACCCCGATTATGTTTAGCATTTAAACCTCTCGTGCCTCTTTGTACTTCGTGAAGTTTAGCATGAGTTTTCCATGTACTAAGCCTTTGTTCATCGTGTTTTGTGTCTTAGCTTTGATCTTGTTCTCGCCCTCATCCTTTGATTCTGTTTTGCCTCGTTTATGCCCGTTAGCCAATCGCCTGACCTATTGCCTGTTTTTGACCATGCTATTGTCTCACGTTTCGGATATTTCTGCCTGCTTCTCTTTAATAAAGCTCTTATCTGCATTTGCATCTGTCCTAACCTCCATTATGTTCTGTAACATGACAGAATACATTGCCGCACCATGGATGCAGCTGAATTTTTTTAGAGTTCAAGAGGCCCTTCATGAAAAGGAAAAGCTGAGGTGGGAGAAGGAGGGAAAATTCTCCTTCAATAAGAACAATCGTGAATGGCTTGACGTGATGTACTCCGTCACGGGGTATACCAAAAGGGAGCCTTCCAACCAGGCTGGAACCATCTCCCACCCTCCCTCCCCCACTGTGGATCTCGTCCAGCCTGCCATGTCCACAGAGAAAGTTATTCAGCCTCCCTGGTCATCTGAGGATGCTGCTCCTTCTCCCTATTCAACTGTAGACATTGCTCTGCCTCCTGGTGTGGCCAAGAGCTCCGCTTTTCTTCCCTGCTCCGCCTTGGGCATCGCTACGCCAGGCTCTGCTTCGGACATCGTGCCGTCTTCCTGATCAGCTGAGGACATCGCTCCCCCTTCCGGTTTGGCTGAGGACGTCGCTCTGCCTCCATGCTGCACTGAAGACATCACTCCTTTTCTTTGTTTCACGCTGTATGACGCTCCCCCTTTCTGCTCCACCGAGGACATAGCTTCCCCCTCATGCTTCACGGACAGCATCACTCCTCCTCCCGGCCTTGCGGAGAACCTCACTCTCCCCTCTGGCCTTGCGGAGAACTTTGTTCCCTCCTCTAGTGTCATGGAGAATGTCGCTTCCCCATCAGGCTCCGCCTTGAGCTTCGTTCCTCTTGCTGGCTGTGCAGTAGCCATCAGTTCGCGTTCAAGCCAGGCCGGAGATATCATGTCATCTTTCTGTGGTGGAGAAGAGATTGCTCCACACCTGAGCCTTAGAGAGCACACCCAGTTCCTGTCTGAGGTCGAAGAGACAGCCTCCCAAGCCATGTTCCTGCTAGAGGTCAATTAGACGACCTCCCAAGGCATGTTTCTGTCTGAGGTCAAAGAGGTGACCTCCCATGCCAAGTTTCTGTCTGAGGTCGACGTCACGACCAGCAACATTATGTTTGCACCTGAGTCTGCTGACACAGCCGACCAAGTTGTTGTGCTGAGGATGTCGCCCTTCCTTCTCGTCCTGCTCAAGCTGATGACCCAGCTTCCCACGTTTGGGTCCTGTCTAGCAACCGCAGCAAATAGTAAAAGTTATCATTCTCTCTGATTGTATTCACATAGACCAGCGTTATGTTGTAATTTTTTATTTTTAACCTGAAAATGCTTACTGTGTAAATAATTCATAACCATACCTTTATTATGCACAATGCACTAAGGCAATTATCATTTTGAAAACTGTGTATATTTTGTGCGAATCATTTTACACCAGACTGCTTTGTGAATGAACTTATTAGCAGATTCCACGTCTAATGTTGTTGCCATAGTATCTGAAGCATGAGCTGTTCACTCTCGGTTCAGCTTCAGCTTTCAGACAGATTGCCTCACTTTATCTTCAGGCACTCTTTGATATGATGCAGAATTATTGGTTGAATCAGTGAATGCAAACTGTCCAGTCCCTGAGGCAGCACAACAACTCCAAACATTTCCACCACTGTGCTTCACAGTGGTGGAAACCTCCTGGAGAGAGGTTTGTGCAAACATGTCTGCTGTTACCGTGGCCACAAAACTATATATTTTATTCTTCTGTCCAGAGCGCATTATTCCAAAAGGCCTGTTCTTTGCCTATATGCTCATTGGCAAACTGTAGTCTTACAAAGGCTTTTTCCTGGCATGCCACCCATGCAGGTCAAATTTCTGCAATCTCTTTCTGATTGTAGAAGTATGAACTTTGACAGCAACAGCTGCAAGATTTAGTAGCAGATCCTGTGATGAAATTTTGGGGTGATATGAGAGAGGCCTTTACTTGCATAGAGGCTACCCTGGGTTCCTTTGTGACCTTGTGGACTATTACACACCTTGCTTTTGGAGTGATCTTTGTTGGTCTACCCTCCTAGGGAGGGTAACAATGATCTTGACTCCAAACTCTTTAGAGAGGGTTTTGTAACCTTTTCCAGTCTGATGAGCATCAACCACTCTTTTTCTGAGGTAGCCATCAATCTCCTTCTGTTCGTGTCATGATACACTTCCCCCCAAAAAAATTTGTGAAGATCAGACTTTGATAGATTCCTATTCTTTAAATAAAACAGGGTGCTCACTCACACCTGATCGTCATCCCACTGATTGAAAACACCTGACTATAATTTCACCTTCAAATTAACTTCTAATCCTAGAGGTTCACATATATTTGCCACTCAGAGATATGAAATATTGGATCATTTTCCTCAATAAATAAATAACCAAGTATAATATTTTTGTCTGCTTTGTTTATTTTGCATGTCTTTGTCTACTTTTGGACCTGTGTGAAAATCTGATGATGTTTCAGCTCATATATATGCGGATATATAGAAAATGCTAAAGGGATCACAGTTAGCTAGCTAAACACAATTGGGGGAAGGGGGACATAGTCTTTCTCTGCCCCACATTAACACATGTTTTAACACATTAACGCACTAACACACACCACACACGCAAAATTTTAAATTTAGTAAATTTCACAAGGGCTGTTTCGGTGCTGTGTTTGGGACGGAAACCAGATTGAAAGTATTAAAAGTATCCATTATAAGGGACAGACTATCATTATAGTCTAGTGATTTACCAGGTCCAAAGTGGAGAAGGCGTGGCTAATGGAGTTAACAGAATGACTAATTAATCTATTCGGGTCTCCAGGGTTAACATTTTTAATATTACGGAAAGATATATGGTGATTTAATTTCGATTTGGATAGGGAAAGTATGACATCAAATGAGACAAGCTTGTGATCAGAAATAGGAAATTCAGTGGCACTGAAATGTTAAGACACCAGAACCTAACAAACTGATTAAGGTCAAATCTATCCAAGGTGGAATTAAAATACTTTAGTGAGCTGGTGGGGTTATCAACATGGATATTAAAATCTTCCATTAAAATAAGGTTGGAGGACATAGCACACAAACTTGTTAAAATAGAAGTGAGATCAGTATGAAATCTAGATTTTGTGCCCCCACACACACATGCTTTTTCCTTATCTCAAGTTTTATTTTGCATCCCCGGTCTGTCTCCTCTGATCTGCAACATTTAGAAACATAATTCAATAGAAAAAATTAACTTTTGCTATAATAAGCGAGGTCAGATTCGAGTAGCTAGGGCTCACTGAACCTATTTCCTTTTGAGCCTGTTTCCAAGCTTGACGAGAGCAAAGAGTCTGTCACTGCAAGGTAACAAGCAAGACCTGCTATGCCATTTCATAAACATGGCTACTGTTATGCAGTGAAAGCGGAATGGATTCATTTGGAGATGACTTGAATATTCTGTGACCATCCGTAGAAAAAAAAAAAAACTTGTGTTCTGAGGTGAGGGCGGTTATGACACAGCATTTAGACGCTCTTGACCACACTAACATATAGATGAAATATTAACCATGTTGTATTTGAGGTAGGATATCGCAGCTATTTCAGCCATGAAATTGCTGATTGTTTGCTGGTTTTGATCAACATTTTTTCGTCAAAATAATTATTTAGCTGATCAAACTGTCAAATATACAGAAGTTTGCAAGCTAGCTAGCACACCAAAATTGTGCATATGTGCCATTGCTACGTGACCATAAACGATTTAATGGTAACCATTCAAAATATTCACACAGATGATGCACGAGCTGTTCTCTTTCGGAAAGGGGGTGGTGAGCAGCAGCTTATTTGCATTTAAAGAAACACACACGAAAATAGACTGTTTGTGCAGCAGGAAGACAGAGTAGACATCACGCTAGGGAAACCAAGCAAACCGTCCCAGCTTTGTGATCGATCCAGTTTCCCCAGTTTACTGGCATAGATCTCCCAGATCCATATGATGGGTTTTTTTGGCTATCTGGAATATTTTCCTGTTGACGGCCAGTACTATATTGTGAGCCTAGCAGACCCCAAGCCCGATGAGAAGCAATCGATAAGGTTCATGTTGTCCCAGATCTTCAGCCCAGCCCACCAGTAGGAGCAGCTTCTAGTGGCCACAGGATGCAGTGGGCTTGAAAACGTAACTCAGTTTGTGGGACTATTTGTGACAGCGTTCGGGAGTCCAGAATCCACGGCCAACCTGGAACATATTTCTTGTGGGGTCAGCCTGGCAGATAAACCTGCCCTGCCGTTCACTACCATATGCAGGCAAACAGGGTGGCCACCACAGCAGAGGTCCTGTCAGAGGCCAACATGGTGACCTTGGCCCCACAGCTCCAAACTGAGACCCACGAGATGGTCTCACCTGCAGAGCTCCAGCCGGAGGTCAACGTGGTGACCTCATCTCGAAAGCTCAAACCCGAGACCCATGAGGTGGTTTTACCTGCTATGCTCCAGTCAGAGGTCAACATGGCGACCTCCTCCTCAGAGTACCAGCACGAGACCCATGAGGTGATCTCATCTCCTGAGTTCCAGCATAAAGACAAGTTCCTACTAGAGGTCAACAAGATGGCCTCCCAAGCCATGCTCCTGTCCGAGGTTGATAACACTGCCTCTCAAGCCATGTTCCTGTCCGAGGTTGATGAGACAGCCTCTCAAGCAAAGTTCCTGTCTGAGGTCAACAAGACAGCCTCTCAAGCCAAGTTCCTGTTCGAGGTCGAAGAGACGGCCTCTCAAGCCAAGTTCCAGCTAGAGGTTGACGAGATAGCCTCTCAAGACAAGTTCCTACTAGAGGTCAACAAGACGGCTTCCCAAGCCATGCTCCTGTCCGAGGTTGATGACACTGCCTTTCAAGCCATGTTCCTGTCCGAGGTTGATGAGACGGCCTCTCAAGCAAAGTCCCTGTCTGAGGTCAAAGACACTGCCTCCCAAGCCACGTTCCTGTCCAAGGTTGATGAGGTGACCTCCTACGCCAAGGTCCAGCTAGAGGTCGACGAGGTGACCTCCCATGCCAAGTTCCAGCTAAAGGTCGACAAGGTGACCTCCCACACCAAGTTCCAGCTAGAGGTGGTCAATGTGCTGGCCTCAAAAGCCATGTTCCTGCCTGAGGTCGAAGAAACGGCCACTCAAACCATGTTCCTGTCTACGGTAGCTGACACGTGCAACCAAGTTCTGCTCATGCCCAAGTCTGCTGACATGGCCAACCAAGTTCTCCTGATGCCTGAAGCAGACGTCATAACCAAGCAAGTAATGCTCGTGCTTGAGACTGACAGCACAGGCAACCAAGCTCTGTGTACAGTTGAGCCTGGAGACACAGACAACCAAGTTCAGCCTGCAGAGTTGATGGAGAATGATGGAGAATGCCTCTCTGCATGACTGAGGACGCCGCTCAGCATCCCTATACAGCTGAGGACACCGCTCAGTATCACTGTTCAGCTGAGAACGTTTCTCTGGCTCCTGTTGCAGCCAAAAGCTCCACTTTGCTTTCCTACTCTGCCTTGGACGTCACTACTCCAGGCTTCTCTGAGGATGTCGCTCTGCCATCCTGCTCCGCTGAGGACATCGCTCTGCGTTACTTCTCAGCTGAGGACGCCGCTCGGTCTCACTGTTCAGCTGAAGACCTGGCTCCACCTGCCCCGGCCTCATGCCTGCCCTTCGGCTCCTTGAGGAGTCTGCTGTCTGTTGGACAATGCCTGCCTCGGGACCTGAGGGGCTGTGAAGACATTTTGCCCAGAGGGCATTTTGCCCAGAGAGCCAGGACCACCAGGGGAGGGGAGTGTTTTCTCTTCTGGGTTTTCAGTAACCTTGAGTTTGTTTATATTTGACATGTGCATCATGATTTCTGTCCTGTCTCTGCCTCTGTAGTTTCATTGGTTGTTTTCCGAATGTATTATCATTAGTCTCAGTTGTTTTATGTTCACTCTTTATTATGTTTGTCATTTAAACCCCTCGTGTCTCCTTGTACTTTGTGAAGTATTATGTAAGTTTCCATATACAAGCGATTTTTTCTCGGTTCATGGGTTATTGTTTTGATCTTATTCTCACCCTCGTTCTTGATTCCTGTTTTGCCTAGTTTGTGCCTGTTTGCCAATCGCCTGAAGCATTGCCTGTTTTTTGACCACGCTATTGTCTCATGATTTATATTTGTCTGTCTGCCTCTCTTTAATAAAAGCTCTTATCTGTACTTGCATCCGTCCTAACCTCCATTACGTTTAATTACGTGACACTTATATTACATCTTGTAAAAAGGGGCATAAATGTTACTATAAATGGATAAAACATGTGCTTTGACATTCTTAATTTAAAAGAAATTATAATCATTGGCAATTTTTTGTAGTATAAAAGCAATTAAACATATGCCGTTTCTAGGAAAGTAATAAAGGTGCAACTTTGCTTTATTTGAAGTAACCTCATTTGACTTAGTGTAACAGGTCAGTCCGGCTCAGTAAGTTCCATTAGCGAAATTCAAGTGTTAAAAAATGGGAGCGTTTTCTTTTCTTTTTTTAATTAATTCAGCTGAACAATAACTTGTAATTAAATTATATAAAAGTATAAAAACATTACTGCAAAGACAAGCAACACTGTGGCAGTTAACAACATATTTAAATAAATGACAGAATAAATATGTAAGGACATGTAATTAAAACAAATGAATGAATACACAACTAATCAAGCAAAATGCCCAAATTATAGACTATGACAATGTTACACTTTTTTTTTAAATTGAATTCATTTAACTTCAGATTTTAATTGGTTTACTGTGTTTGCCTTTATTAAACCTTATATACTGTTCAAATTCTGACCCTTTAAAATATGGACTAAGTGCTTTCTCCATCCTGCCTCAAGATTAGTCACTGTGCCAACTTTTGAGTTCCAATTTTCTTCCTACCTAGGAACACTCTTAAAACTCAACAATAAATGAGGATATAATATTACAAAGTTTTTAAAGTTAGTGAAACAACACTTTCTTCTGGAATTCAATTAATAGATCTCGTATGGTAGCACTTATTGTATTGTTCTCTGCTTGATATCGCTTTGCTTGTATCTTTATCATTTGTAAGTCGCTTTGGATAAAAGCGTCTGCTAAGTGAATAAATTTAAATGTAAATGTAAACAATCAAGTGAAAAAATAAGTACACCGTATGGAAATCTTTTGACATATTTGTAAAAGCAAACATTCGATACACTTTGAAACAGTGCCTACTAATAAAGTTGATGTACTTGAGCGAAACCACAAGTAAAATATCTTTTTTAATAATTTATTCAACATAAAGATCAATAGATGTAATATTCTTCTGTGGATAAAGTAAGTACACCCCTAGCCTCAGAAGTTAGTATTGCCCACTTTAGCAGAAATAACTTCTTGTAGGTGTTTTGCATAATTGTCCACCAGGCTTGGTGGAATTTTTGACCACTCTTCCTTGCAATATTTAGTTGCAAGATATTTGAGGGTATTCTTGTAAGTGCTGCCTGTTTCAAATCCCCCCCACAACATTTCAATGTGATTCAAATCTGGGCTTTGACTAGGCCATTCCATAACCCTCCATTTCCTCTTTTTGGGCCATTACTTGGTGGATTTGCTCATGTGCTTAAGATTATTATCCTGTTGAAAGGTCCACTCTCGGTTCAGCTTCAGCTTTCGGACAGATGGCGTCACATTATCTTCAAGCACTGTTTGTTATGATGCAGAACTAATAGTTGAATCAATGAGTACGAGCCGTCCAGTCCCTGAGGCAGCGAAGCAACCCCAAACCGTATCATTTCCACCACTGTGCTTCGCAGTGGGTATGAGGTGCTTCTCCTGAAGACAGGTCTGTGCCTATCATGTCTGCTGTTACCGTGGCCAAACAACTCTGTCTTTGATTTGTTT
The DNA here is from genome assembly GCF_001660625.3 of Ictalurus punctatus. NCBI lineage: Eukaryota > Metazoa > Chordata > Actinopteri > Siluriformes > Ictaluridae > Ictalurus > Ictalurus punctatus. The sequence goes on from NC_030437.2 coordinate 3,305,821, forward strand.
TTCCAGAGCACGTTATTCCAAGAGGCCTGGTCTTTGCTTACATGCTCATTGGAAAACTGTAGTTTTACAAAGGCTTTTTCCTGGCACACCTCCCATGCAGGTCAAATTTGTGCAATCTCTTTCTGATTGTAGAAGCATGCACTTTGACACCAACAGTTGCAAGATTTAGTAGCAGATCCTGTGATGAAATTTTGGGGTGATGTGTGAGAGGCCCTTACTTACATAGAGGCTACCCTGGGTTCCTCTGTGACCTCGTGGACTATTATACACCTTGCTTTTGAAGTGATCTTTGTTGGTCTACCCTACTGGGGAGGGTAAGAATGATCTTGAATTTTGCCCATTTGTACACAATCTATCTGACTGTGGATTGATGGACTCCAAACTCTTTAGAGAGGGTTTTGTAACCTTTTCCGGTCTGGTGAGCATCAACCACTCTTTTTCTGAGGTAGCCATCAATCTCCTTCTGTTCGTGCTATAATACACAAATTTTATGAAGATCAGACTTTGATAGATTGCTATTCTGTAAATAAAACCGGGTGCTCACTCACACCCGATCGTCATCCCACTGATTGAAAACACCTGACTATAATTTCACCTTCAAATTAACTGCTAATCCTAGAGGTTCACATATATTTGCCACTCAGAGATATGAAATATTGGATCATTTTCCTTAATAAATAAATAACCAAGTATAATATTTCTGTCTCCTTTGTTTATTTTGCATGTCTTTGTCTACTTTTGGACCTGTGTGAAAATCTGATTATGTTTTAGGTCATATTTATGCAGAAATATAGAAAATGCTAAAGGGATCACAGTTAGCTAGCTAAATACAATTGGGGGAAGAGGGACATAGTCTTTCTCTGCCCCACATTAACACATTAACACATGTTTTAACACTTTAACGCACTAACACACACCACACACGTACACACACACAAAAATGGGTGGACTGTACAAATGTTAAATTTGGACTGGAATGCAACTTGATATGTTCCCGCTTTCAACGACTTTCTGTAAAGACAACATACTTCAGACACACCCTGCACTCTTTCTATAAGCCTAATTATACTAATTATGCTGATTATGTTTGAATAAACAAAAAGGAACAGGGAGGTGTTTGGTTCAGTGGAGATATGGAGCTGAGTGAACACCCTGACTAACTGGACATTCCTGATCGGAACAAACTGGTTTCTCTTGTTATGGTAGGAGGAGAACCAGAGAAGAGTAATGCTGTTAAACCCAGTGTCAGCCAGGTATTCCAATAATAGTGAAAGTGAAATGGTATCAAAGGCAGCACTAAGGTCAAGGAGGATTGGATGGTCAGAAGGCCAGAGTCAGCAGTGCAAAGGAGGTCATTAGTAATTTTCACAAGGGTTGTTTCAATGCTCTGTTTGGGATGGAAACCAGACTGAAAGTATTAAAAGTATCCAGTATAAGGGATAGACTGTCATTATACTGTAGTGATTTACCATGTCCAAAGTGGAGGAGGAGTGGCTAATGGAGTTAAAAGAATGACTAATCTATTCGAGTCTCCAGGGTTAATATATGTAATATTACAAAAAGATATATGGTGATTTAATTTCAATTTGGATAGGGAAACTATGACATCAAATGAGACAAGCTTGTGATCAGAAATAGGAAATTCAGTGGCAATGAAATGTTAAGACACCAGAACAACAAACTAAATCCAGGATATGACCTTTTTTTGTGTCTAGGGAACCTAACAAACTGATTAAGGTCAAAACTATCCAAGGTGGAATTAAAATACTTTAGTGAGCTGGTGGGGTTATCAAAATGGATATTAAAATCTCCCATTAAAATAAGGTCGGAGGACATAGCACACAAACTTGTTAAAATAGAAGTGAGATCAGTATGAAATATAGCAGGGGGCTTGGGAGGTTTCTAAAACGCTGCTACAATGTTGGCAGTGGGTCAATTAAGTTTGACAGCCAGAATTTCAAAGGAGGATGGCTCTGTGACTGAGACCGGGATGATTGTAAGGTTCTCATGATAAATAAGTGAGAGCCTGCCCCCCTTAACAGAAGAGCAGGTTTTACAGTTGTAAACAAACCCTGGTGTTATTTTTTGGGTTAGGTGAAAAAAGTTATTTTGAAAGGTTTTTGCCAAGTCTCAGTAAGACACATAATATAAATTTTTACATCTGCAGTGAGAGAACAAAAGGAGACTGATTGCTAAGAGACTAGACATTAAAAAGGGAGACATTTTAAAACAAATTTGAGACAGCCAGAAACAGCAGGTGTAGTTGAGCTGGCCGGAGAAACTAGTACACTGCTATCTATGGATCTAGCTGTATTTTTAGGCATGTGAGGAAAAGTGTACGGATGGAGTTTGTAGTACTGTAATGAAAGTTCCAACGGGACTTAGAGCTCTGCGGCTGAGTACATCAGTTGCGGAAAGGCGCTGATGGTGGCAAACAGTAGAATAATCCATAATAGCAACTTGAAGTTTACAGAAAATGGTGTCATATACAAAAAACACTGAGTGAGTGATAGCTCTGTGGGTGGAAACACCTTGTCGATAAGAGAGTCAGAGGAAAATGGCCAGAGCGGTTCAAGCTACTAGGAAGGAAATAGAAACTCAAATAATCACTCTTTACAATTGTGGTGAGCAGAAAAGCATCTGACCTGGTCTTTTTCCAGTCTTCAACTGTTCAATTTTGGTTTCCCACGATAGCCTCAGATTCTTGTTCTTGACCGACAGGAGTGGAACCTGATGCGGCCTTCTGCGTTTGTAGCCCATCCATCTCAACTTTTGCTGTGTTCTGAGATGGTCTTCTGCTAACCACGGTTGTAAAGAGTGATTATTTGAGTTACTATAGACTTCCTGTTAGCTCAGTATCTAAGATGCATGGGTGCAGGAGCCATTACACATTATACATATATATTTTAAAAATCTAGATTTTGTGCCCCCCACACACACATGCTTTTTCCTTATCTCAAGTTTTATTTTGCATCGCCTGTCTGTCTCCTAAGATCTGCAACATTTAGAAACATAATTCAATAAAAAAAAAAAATTAACTTTTGCTATAATAAGCGAGGTCAGACTCGAGTAGCTAGGGCTCACTGAACCTATTTCCTTTTGAGCCTGTTTCCAAGCTTGACGAGAGCAAAGAGTCTGTCACTGCAAGGTAACAAGCAAGACCTGCTATGCCATTTCATAAACATGGCTACTGTTATGCAGTGAAAGCGGAATGGATTCATTTGGAGATGACTTGAATATTCTGTGACCATCTGTAGAAAAAAAAAAACTTGTGTTCTGAGGTGAGGGCGGTTATGACACAGCATTTAGACGCTCTTGACCACACTAGCATGTAGATGAAATATTAACCATGTTGTATTTGAGGTAGGATATCATAGCTATTTCAGCCCATGAAATTGTTGATTGTTTGTTGGTTTTGATCCACATTTTTCATCAAAATAATTATTTAGCTGATCAAACTGTCAAATATACAGAAGTTTGCAAGCTAGCTAGCACACCAAAATTGTGCATATGTGCCATTGCTACATGCCCATAAACGATTTAACGGTAACCAGGCAAAATGTTCACACAGATCATGCACGAGCTGTTCTCTTTCGGAAAGGGGGCGGGGAGCAGCAAGCCCGATGAGAAGCAATCGATAAGGTTCATGTTGTCCCAGATCTTCAGCCCAGCCCACCAGTAGGAGCAGCTTCTAGTGGCCACAGGATCCAGTGGGCTTGAAAACGTAACTCAGTTTGTGGGACTATTTGTGACAGCGTTCGGGAGTCCAGAATCCACGGCCAACCTGGAACATATTTCTCGTGGGGTCAGCCTGGCAGATAAACCTGCCCTGCCGTTCACTACCATATGCAGGCAAACAGGGTGGCCACCACAGCAGAGCTCCTGTCAGAGGCCAACATGGTGACCTTGGCCCCACAGCTCCAAACTGAGACCCACGAGATGGTCTCACCTGCAGAGCTCCAGCCGGAGGTCAACGTGGTGACCTCATCTCGAAAGCTCAAACCCGAGACCCATGAGGTGGTTTTACCTGCTATGCTCCAGTCAGAGGTCAACATGGCGACCTCCTCCTCAGAGTACCATCACGAGACCCATGAGGTGATCTCGTCTCCTGAGTTCCAGCATAAAGACAAGTTCCTACTAGAGGTCAACAAGATGGCCTCCCAAGGCATGCTCCTGTCCGAGGTTGATAACACTGCCTCTCAAGCCATGTTCCTGTCCGAGGTTGATGAGACGGCCTCTCAAGCAAAGTTCCTGTCTGAGGTCAACTAGACAGCCTCTCAAGCCAAGTTCCTGTTCGAGGTCGAAGAGACGGCCTCTCAAGCCAAGTTCCAGCTAGAGGTTGACGAGATAGCCTCTCAAGACAAGTTCCTACTAGAGGTCAACAAGACGGCTTCCCAAGCCATGCTCCTGTCCGAGGTTGATGACACTGCCTCTCAAGCCATGTTCCTGTCCGAGGTTGATGAGACAGCCTCTCAAGCAAAGTCCCTGTCCGAGGTCAAAGACACTGCCTCCCAAGCCACGTTCCTGTCCAAGGTTGATGAGGTGACCTCCTACGCCAAGGTCCAGCTAGAGGTCGACGAGGTGACCTCCCATGCCAAGTTCCAGCTAGAGGTCGACAAGGTGACCTCCCACACCAAGTTCCAGCTAGAGGTGGTCAATGTGCTGGCCTCAAAAGCCATGTTCCTGTCTGAGGTCGAAGAAACGGCCACTCAAACCATGTTCCTGTCTACGGTAGCTGACACGTGCAACCAAGTTCTGCTCATGCCCAAGTCTGCTGACATGGCCAACCAAGTTCTCCTCATGCCTGAAGCAGACGTCATAACCAAGCAAGTAATGCTTGTGCTTGAGACTGACAGCACAGGCAACCAAGCTCTGTGTACAGTTGAGCCTGGAGACACAGACAACCAAGTTCAGCCTGCAGAGTTGATGGAGAATGATGGAGAATGCCTCTCTGCATGACTGAGGACGCCGCTCAGCATCCCTATACAGCTGAGGACACCGCTCAGTATCACTGTTCAGCTGAGAACGTTTCTCTGGCTCCTGTTGCAGCCAAAAGCTCCACTTTGCTTTCCTACTCTGCCTTGGACGTCACTACTCCAGGCTTCTCTGAGGATGTCACTCTGCCATCCTGCTCCGCTGAGGACATCGCTCTGCGTTACTTCTCAGCTGAGGACGCCGCTCGGTCTCACTGTTCAGCTGAAGACCTGGCTCCACCTGCCCCGGCCTCATGCCTGCCCCTCGGCTCCTTGAGGAGTCTGCTGTCTGTTGGACAATGCCTGCCTCGGGACCTGAGGGGCTGTGAAGACATTTTGCCCAGAGGGCATTTTGCCCAGAGAGCCAGGACCACCAGGGGAGGGAGTGTTTTCTCTTCTGGGTTTTCAGTAACCTTGAGTTTGTTTATATTTGACATGTGCATCATGATTTCTGTCCTGTCTCTGCCCCTGTAGTCTCATTGGTTGTTTTCCGAATGTATTATCATTAGTCTCAGCTGTTTTATGTTAACCCTTTATTATGTTTGTCATTTAAACCCCTCGTGTCTCCTTGTACTTTGTGAAGTATTATGTAAATTTCCATATACAAGCGATTTTTTCTCGGTTCATGGGTTATTGTTTTGATCTTGTTCTCACCCTCGTTCTTGATTCCTGTTTTGCCTAGTTTGTGCCTGTTTGCCAATCGCCTGAAGCATTGCCTGTTTTTTGACCACGCTATTGTCTCATGATTTATATTTGTCTGCCTGCCTCTCTTTAATAAAAGCTTTTATCTGTACTTGCATCCGTCCTAACCTCCATTACGTTTAATTACGTGACACTTATATTACATCTTGTAAAAAGGGGCATAAATGTTACTATAAATGGATAAAACATGTGCTTTGACATTCTTAATTTAAAAGAAATTATAATCATTGGCAATTTTTTGTAGTATAAAAGCAATTAAACATACGCTGTTTCTAGGAAAGTAATAAAGGTGCAACTTCGCTTTATTTGAAGTAACCTCACTTGACTTAGTGTAACAGGTCAGTCCGGCTCAGTAAGTTCCATTAGCGAAATTCAAGTGTTAAAAAATGGGAGTGTTTTCTTTTCTTTTTTTATTAATTCAGCTGAACAATAACTTGTAATTAAATTATATAAAAGTATAAAAACATTACTGCAAAGACAAGCAACACTGTGGCAGTTAACAACATATTTAAATAAATGACAGAATAAATATGTAAGGACATGTAATTAAAACGAATGAATACACAACTAATCAAGTAAAATGCCCAAATCATAGACTATGACAATGTTACACTTTTTTTTTAATTGGATTAATTTGTGCTTTCTCCATCCTGCCTCAAGATTAGTCACTGTGCCAACTTTTGAGTTCCAATTTTCTTCCTACCTAGGAACACCCTTAAAACTCAACAATAAATGAGGATATAATATTACAAAGTTTTTAAAGTTAGTGAAACAACAATCAAGTGAAAAAATAAGTACACCTTATGAAAATCTTTTGACATATTTTTAAAAGCAAACATTTGATCCACTTTGAAACAGTGCCTACTAATAAAGTTGATGTACTTGAACGAAGCCACAAGTAAAATATCTTTTTTAATCATTTATCCAACATAAATATCAATAGATGTAATATTCTTCTGTGGATAAAGTAAGTACACCCCTAGCCTCAGAAGCTAGTATTGCCCACTTTAGCAGAAATAACTTCTTGTAGGTGTTTTGCATAAATGTCCACCAGGCTTGGTGGAATTTTTGACCACTCTTCCACGCAATATTCAGTTGCAAGGTGTTTGAGGGTTTTCTTGCAAGTACTGCCTGTTTCAAATCCCCCCACAACATTTCAATGTGATTCAAATCCGGGCTTTGACTAGGCCATTCCATAACCCTCCATTTCCTCTTTTTGGGCCATTCCTTGGTGGATTTGCTCATGTGCTTAGGATTATTATCCTGTTGAAAGGTCCACTCTCGGTTCAGCTTCAGCTTTTGGACAGATGGCGTCACATTATCTTCAAGCACTGTTTGATATGATGCAGAACTAATAGTTGAATCAATGAATACGAGCCGTCCAGTCCCTGAGGCAGCGAAGCAACCCCAAACCATATCATTTCCACCACTGTGCTTCACAGTTGGAATGAGGTGCTTCTCCTGAAGAGAGGTCTGTGCCTATCATGTCTGCTGTTACCGTGGCCAAACAACTCTGTATTTGATTTGTCTGTCCAGAGCACGTTATTCCAAAAGGCCTGGTCTTTGCTTACATGCTCATTGGAAAACTGTAGTTTTACAAAGGCTTTTTCCTGGCACACCTCCCATGCAGGTCAAATTTGTACAATCTCTTTCTGATTGTAGAGGCATGCACTTTGACACCAACAGTTGCAAGATTTAGTAGCAGATCCTGTGATGAAATTTTGGGGTGATGTGTGAGAGGCCCTTACTTACATAGAGGCTACCCTGGGTTCCTCTGTGACCTCGTGGACTATTACACACCTTGCTTTTGGAGTGATCTTTGTTGGTCTACCCTCCTCGGGAGGGTAAGAATGATCTTGAATTTTGCCCATTTGTACACAATCTATTTGACTGTGGATTGGTGGACTCCAAACTCTTTAGAGAGGGTTTTGTAACCTTTTCCAGTCTGGTGAGCATCAACCACTCTTTTTCTGAGGTAGCCATCAATCTCCTTCTGTTCGTGCCATAATACACAAATTTTGTGAAGATCAATAAGACTTTGATAGATTGCTATATAAAACCGGGTGCTCACTCACACCTGATCGTCATCCCACTGATTGAAAACACCTGACTATAATTTCACCTTCAAATTAACTGCTAATCCTAGAGGTTCACATATATTTGCCACTCACAAATATGAAATATTGGATAATTTTCCTCAATAAATAAATAACCAAGTATAATATTTTTGTCTGCTTTGTTTATTTGGCATGTCTTTGTCTACTTTTGGACCTGTGTGAAAATCTGATGATGTTTCAGCTCATATTTATGCAGACATATAGAAAATGCTAAAGGGATCACAGTTAGCTAGCTAAATACAATTGGGGGAAGGGGGACATAGTCTTTCTCTGCCCCACATTAACACAAGTTTTAACACATTAACACACTAACACACACCACACACGCACACACACACAAAAATGGGTGGACTGTACAAATGTTAAATTTGGACTGGAATGTAATTTGATATGTTCCTGCTTTCAACGACTTTCTGAAAAGACAACATACTTCAGACACACCCTGCACTCTTTCTATAAGCCACCTAAGGAGGTGTTTGGTTTAGTGGAGATATGGAGCTGAGTGAACACCCTGACTAACCAGAGCTGGTTCTGACCGGACATTCTTGATCAGAACAAACTGGTTTCTCTAGTTATGGTAGGAGGAGAACCAGAGAAGAGCAATGCTGTTAAACCCAGTGTCAGCCAGGTGTTCCAATAATAGTGAATGTGAAATGGTATCAAAGGCAGCACTAAGGTCGAGGAGGATGCAGATGGTCAGAAGGCCAGAGTCAGCAGCGCAAAGGAGGTCATTAGTAAATTTCACAAGGGCTGTTTCAGTGCTGTGATTGGGATGGAAACCAGATTGAAAGTATTAAAAGTATCCAGTATAAGGGACAGACTATCATTATAGTGTAGTGATTTACCAGGTCCAAAGTGGAGAAGGCGTGGCTAATGGAGTTAACAGAATGACTAATTAATCTATTCGGGTCTCCAGGGTTAACATTTTTAATATTACGGAAAGATATATGGTGATTTAGTTTTGATTTGGATAGGGAAACTATGACATCAAATGAGACAAGCTTATGATCAGAAATAGGAAATTCAGTGGCACTGAAATGTTAAGACACCAGAACAACAAACTAAATCTAGCATGTGACCTTTTTGTGGGTAGCGATCCTAACAAACTGATTAAGGTGATTAACTATCCAAGGTGGAATTAAAATACTTTAATGAGCTGGTGGGGTTATCAAAATGGATATTAAAATCTCCCATTAAAATAAGGTTGGAGGACATAGCACACAAACTTGTTAAAATAGAAGTGAGATCAGTATGAAATATAGCAGGGAGCTTGGGAGGTTTCTAAATCGCTGCTACAATGTTGGCAGTGGGTCCATTAAGTTGGACGACCAGAATTTCAAAGGAGGATGGCTCTGTGACTGAGACCGGGGTGATTGTAAGGTTCTCATGATAATTGAGTGAGAGCCTGCCCCCCTTAACAGAAGAGTAGGTTTTACAGTTGTAAACAAATCCTGGTGGAATTGTTTTGGGTTAGGTGAAAAAAGTCACAAACAAGTCATCCAGGGCTCCAAATCCAATGAAATGTTGTAAAAATGGGCAAATTTACATACAGTAAGCGATAAGAATCGACCGGGGAGTAGCGGCTGCCAAAAGTGCCAGTGTTCACCCAATCCTATAAAATAAATACATAAAGGTTTTGATCAATGACACACACTCCTAATATCAATGTCAAATATTGCTTGCAATGCATTTGATTATTGTACGTTGATGTACTTTTGCTGTATAAAGAGATCATAGCTTGTTTGTTAATGCAGTTTCTTTGTTTTCATGTGTGATCCAGTGGATCTTGGCCCTAAACCTGAAGTTGAAAACAGTACTGATGACTAAGAATGTTATACTGTTCACCTACCAGACCTTTATCAAAAGGGTTGATTAAAGGCAGTGCCAAAGACACATAAGGAAGAAACACTTAGCTAAAGAATTTTAAGAATACCACAAAACTCATAAAAAAAAAAAAAAGAACTGATTTGCATTTGGTGAAGCCCACAAAACTCATAAATAAACAAACTCACAGAGCGGAAAGTGCATAATGGCTCCTAAAGATGAAGTACTTTTAACTCATGTCTATAATAATTAATTAAATAAATAAATAAATAAATAAATAAATAAAAGTATGCAGCAGCAAATCCAGCAGAGGGCAAAATATGGAGAGACATTATGGAGGTTAATGTGGTGTCATCAATCCAGCACAATATAATTGAAATCAAAAGAAAATGGTTTGCCACAAAACTGAGTAAAAAAAGTATTACTGCAAATTTGGGGAGGCCAAACCATGACAAAGCTTTTTAAAATTGACGAGATGCCAGGGCAAACAGAGCCAATTTATAAGTTAGGTTTCATCCTCTGAAAACAAAAAAAAACAAAACTGTCTATTTAAAGCTGATAATTCAGTATTGATAATTCAATAGTTAATCTTATGTGTAAAATTTACACACACTCAGGAACTGGAGTAGGGTATGGAATATTTCCCCCAAATTTACAGGATTTACATGAATACCAAAATTCATGTGTATAAACACTCATTCCCGAAAATCTATGCATATATCCATTTATATCTAGCTAGTTTGGGGCCCAATACTGGGTGTAACACAGAAATGTAGTGTAATTTACTTTTCCTAGTAACACATTAGTTTCTAACGTGTTAGAACTATTGTGTTAATTACTTTAATTACTGTTATACAGCTGCTGACAATAGGAATATTATTACAAACACTTCTTACACGTTTAGAAACTAATAGCCTGTTAATTATGTGGAAATCATTTACAACAAAGCTTAATATACCCACTGTTTTTACTGCATATACACTTCAAATTACTTTGTTCATTTGTAAGTAGAAGAAACAAGTTTTAAGGGACTGTAATGCCTTTTTTCTTCTTTAAAAAGTATTAAAGTTAATGCATAGCTTGTTTAGCTTCTAGAGAGTAACTTAGACGTCAAGTAATGATTAGTGTATTTACCTTAAATATAATTTCTTTGTATTTATATTTTAGTTTTATTTTTTACTTTTAAATAAAATTACTGAATAACAATATTAGTGTAGAAGTAATTAGCAATTTGCAATGGATTAGCTTTTCAAATAATGACCCTGTTACGACACGGCGAATTCGGCGCGGCAGTTCACAAAGTGTAGTGCTGCCCAGGGACGTGGCGGAGGAGGACTACACTTCCCAGTCATACCCGCGCTCGAGTTCGCCAGAGTTCTAATCACGAACACCTGCAAACACCTGAGGTTATATAAGGGCCTCCCTACCATTAGCCGCTTGCGAAGTAACCGCTCAGCAGCCTCGTCTGTTTGTTTACCAAGCCGATTTCATTATAAGTGTTTTCCCTGGTGCTCAACTTCACGCTCGTCTCTCACTACGCTTTTGCCTATGTCCCTGATACACAGCTTACCTGCTCTGTCCCGATTCGATTCTCGTTTTGTGTTCAGTCACACGCCATCTCTCCGCTCGCCCGCACTTGTCTCCATCTATGCTTCGTAACAGACCCTGACACTGCTTACAATGATTAAACTGAATTGACTTCCACCTAGCAAAAAATACTCTCAAGTGTTCCTCCAGTTGAATCTGTATTTGTAATCATTTGTATCTATTATTCTTTCAGTCTAATAATACTATCTATACAGTAACATTTTCATATTAAATATGTTATTGAATATGACTGAGGAAGCAGTGATGTTCTCATAGGAAGTCAACAGGCCTCACCAGGTCAATCGAGTTCTTCCATCTAGGCTAGTTTTGGGAAATAGGTAGCTTAAAACTAAAGTACATTTATCTTCAAATGAGGAAGTAGCTTGAATGTCAAAAATGTCGGTACAAACACATGTACGTGTGTGTGTTGGTTGCTATTTCATTAAACTGCATTGTCATAATGTTGTCTATAGTTTCTGTTCTCTCTCTTCTGTATTTTATAGCACCTGGTAACTACAATTACTGAACTTTTTTTAGGTGAAACTTTTGTACTCCACTGTCTTCATATGAGGCTCTCTTGAGAGTGTATACACAATAATCCATCTAGGCTAGTTTTTCCTAGTATACTAAATTAAAATTGAAACATATTGTTGCTTTGAATGATCAGTAATAGTCATCATTATGCCACAAGTCCAGTGAACTTGTCTAACTACTGAAAGACAATGTTTTCTTATATGTTTCTTTTAACTTTGCTTCAAAGAAAGAACTGTAACTTGAATGTACCTCTGCCAGTACAACCACATGTACAGGTGTGTGTGGAATTATCAACATGCCATGTGCCATGCCAAGTTGACATTGGGAACCAATCCAAAATATATATTTACTCTTTTCTGTGAAGATGTTCAGAAGGCTTAATAGTCATTAGCTAGTATTTACTTCCGAACAGAACACATTTTAATATAATAATTAACCTGTCATTTTTCAGATTGTCAGAATTTCAACAATCAAGAGTGTCCAGGTGTCCAGATTACGTAGTTGTGGGAAGTGAATTTTTCAAAAAGGTGTGTCCAGAGCTTGTTGATTTAGAAATGCATACATTAGGCTATATATACACCTCGATCTACTGTACGAGATTCACAACATCAGGCTGAGAAAGGTAAGCAGATCATTACAGTATTACTTTATTGTATTGTGTTCTTTATGTTTGTTTTTAACATTTCAATGATTAACAATTTTATTGTTTATTATTAACCATTATCAACCATTATTTCAGTAATATATAAAAATTTTAAAAATAATGAAAAAAAAATCACATTTGTTTGTGACAAATAAATGAATTTTCCTGCAATCAACACATTTATTTTTTCTAGTGTAGTGTCAGGTTTTTTTTGGTCCAAATGTGTTTTGCCATGCACTTTTACTGATTTACATTATATAGGTTAACTTATTTTAATGAATATACAATAAAAAGGAATGAACTTTTATTCTTGTACATTGATACAAATCACTGTGATCATTCACACTAGATAAATAGATTTTCTATTTTGTGGAAACATGTCAATGTTTTCAGCTGTTTTGGTCATTTCAAATATCTAAATCTAATATCTTAATCTAATAACTTAAAGTCAATTAATTTCTATATGGAAATCAATCAGAGGCAGTAAAATGCTATGACACAAGCTGATTTTTAAGGTAGCATATACATATAGCATATTTTTTGTTGCCATAAAATGCCATAAAATTATGCCAATTTCCCATAATCCCGGTCAAGTTTAAAATTGGTAAATGAAGTTACTTGCAATTACTCAAAGGGAAAACCAGTTTCTTTATATTTTCACCACAATTTTTATAGTTTAAACATAGTTATATGTTTAAAAGGTAGCATAAAATTGCTGACTGTTGATTGTAAGGCAAAAAACTGTAAAAATATTTATTTCATTTAACATAAATGAGACATAATCCAGTACATTCGCTCATTTCTCTGAGGATTTTAAAGAAAGAAACTCACAATTTAGACAGGAAACAACATTTACATTTTACTTTTGTTGTTCTCATATTTTTATACCCAGAATGACACCTTTAATATATATATATATATATATATATATATATATATATATATATATATATATATATATATATATATATATATATATATATATATATATAATGTTGTAAGGCATGCCAAAATTTAACAGTATAATATATATCAAGATAAGATCAGCAGGTTTGTGCAGAAGGATCCAATGCTGCTCTGAAGAATAAAGCAGTTACTGAGAATATATGAATACATCTAGTCACATAGTTATATGCTTAAAAGGTAGCATAAAATTGCTGACTGTAGATTGTACAGCAAACAACTTTAACCATATTTACTGAACTGTAATGTCATACATAGTATAAAATGAGACATAACCCAGTGCATTTGCTCATTTTGGCTGACAATTTTAAAGAAAGCAAGTCAGAATTGAGGCAGAATACAACTAACATTTTACTTTTCTTTTTCTAATATTTGTTTTTATACCCATAATGACACCTCATAATGACAAAAAAACTGAGCTCTTCCCCTCATTTTATTGTGTATTTGCTCTTAGACTTGCCATTTCTCTGAAACAAGAAACTTACACTTGAACAAAAAAAGGGGAAGAGTTGGCAGTGGAATCAGAGGTAAGGATTTTGTAAATGTGCTGGAATGTATATGTTGTAAGGCATGCCAAAATTTAACAGTATAATATCTATCAAGATAATCTCAGCACTTTTGTGCAGATGGATCCAATGCTGCACTGAAGAATAAAGCAGTTACTGAGAATATATGAATACATGAATGAATCTAGCTATTTTGATCTTAACATTTGGAGATGTTGTATAGTAGTTTAAGATACATATGTGCTGAACTTTGGGCATAGATTTGTTTGAATTATATAACATATTTACCTTAATTTTGTTCCCTTATCTATTCAACTAAAGCAAGGCTTCAGGTTCGGGTCAAAATATGGCTACAGAAAGATACAAGGTGAGAAGTTGTGTAGACATGTATTTTCATTACATTGTGTATTTTTATTAGCAAAGTGATGGTTAAGTGCTTTCTTATGAAGAAGTACGATGTAGAGGCTGGGTGACTAGACTTACATTTTTAAAAAAAAACAATAATAAATATCCGTCAAGTGTTAATAAAAAATTAATGTTATCATCATAGCATTATGATCATTATGATGATTATGAACCCAACATAATCTGTTGGGTTTTCTAGCTGAGAGGGTCCATTGTTTTGAGCTTCTATTTTTGGGTCATATATGCTGCTTCTGCATTGAGGTCCTACATTCATACACAGAGGTGAAATAAATGTTGTGCCTTAATCATTCAGAATATTTAATTTTATTACCATTCCAACTGTCCCTCTGACCTGCTATAGACTCCTACAGAACATGGTGCCTTTGGTGGCAGACCACCCAATTTTTAGGTGTGCAAAAATAATGGAACAGATAGTCTTAAAGTGAAAGAATTAAAGTAAGACGGGGGGTCTCCCTTCAGTCTCCTCTTCAGTAAGTGAAATGCTGCTCAAATGGATTAAGGTCTGGTGATTAACTTGGCCAGTCTAAAACCTTCCACTGTCCAACCCTGATAATGTCCTTTGTTGTGTTGGCAGTGTGCTTTGTGTCATTATCTGGCTGTATGATGAAGTTCCTCCCGATTATACTGGATGCATTTCTCCATAATTTAGAAGACATATTGTTTCTGTAGACTTCTGAATTCATTGTGCTGCTACCACCATGAGTTACAACATCAATAAGATTAGTGAGGCCTTTACAGAAGAAGCAATGCAAGCCCAAGCCATGAAACTACCTCCACCATGTTTCACAGATGAGCTTGTATGTTTTGGCTTTTCCATCACTTTACTTGAACTTAATCTTGGGTCCAGAAATTTTATGGCTCATCTCTGTATTTCTTTGTAAATTCCACTCTGGCTTTTTGATTCTTACTGTTGATGAGTGGGTTGTATGTTGTGGTATGGACTCCATATATCTGCACTTGAAAACTTCTTCAAATGGTGGATTGAGATACCTTCACCCCTACCCTTTGAAGGTTGTTGGTAATGTTACTAACTATAGTTTTGGAGTTTTTCTTCCTAGCTCTCACAATTTTTCTGACATCAACTACTGTTGTTTTCCTTGGCCAACCTGTTCCATAACAGGTTGTTTATACTGTACACTACTGGTTTCTTTCTTTTTCAGGACATTCCAAATTGTTGTATTGGCTATGCCCAATGCCTTTGCAACGGCACAAATAGATTCCCTCTTTTCTCAGCTTCAAAATGGCTTTCTTTTCTTCCATAGACAGCTCTCTGATCTTCAAGTTGGTTTATCCATTTTACCAAGAAATGCAGTCTTCACAGGTGAAACATGTGGCTCAAGCCAAGAGTAGACCCTCAGAGCTATTAACTCTTTAAATAATCAATTTAACAAATCCACACCTGGGCAGCAAGAAACACCTATCAGTCACATGCGCCAATATTTTTGATCACTGGAATAAAATGGGTGGGTTCAAACAAAAGGTGCCAAGTTGTTTAACAGATCTAAATGTGAATATAAGGAAATTAAAGCTAAAATTGATCTGTTGTCTCCTTCATCTTTTGAGCTCAAACCTAAACGTCTTCAATAGAAAACAATAGAATTTGTCTTGCTATTCCAAAATTATATTATAAATGTAACTATAAATGTCAATGTTCCTGGTCATTCGCCAGCTTAGCCAGAACATTCTAAGGAATGCTGTATGATGCCAGTATTTATGGCAAAATATTCTCATACTTCACTATATAACCTTGTTGGAAAGACATAACAGTGATGGACATAATAATAATGACAGCTATATTTGCATTGCTAGTTCTTATGGATGAAGTGAGAATTTTTTAAATTACAGATCTTCAATGACTCTGTCCATGGCCATATAAAGATGCAACCGCTGCTGGTGGACATCATTGACACACCAGAGTTTCAACGCCTGAGGAACATCAAGCAGATGGGAGGAATCTATCGTGTCTTTCCAGGAGCTTCTCACAACCGCTTTGAGCACTCCCTCGGGTAAAAATGTCAACACATTCATATGAACAGGAAACTATGTTAGGTGGAGGGCAGTGGCAGCTAATGTGGGGAGCAAATAATACAAATTTTAATGATAATACATTTACAAAGACATTTTGATACAGCATACTAGGAAAATCAGTGACAATAAAGGGTCTAGGTTACTTTAAAAATAGAGATGCAGAAGGCAGATTATATTTAGTACAGATTTGCATGACAGTAATGAGTAGTCAGTGTATCTAGATGTTCGGAATTTGTCCAGATCAGAAGATCATAGGTTCACTCGCTGAAGCCAAAAGTTGGATTACGACAATGAAATAACACAAGGCATTTATATTAAATGCAATGCATAATAAGAACAAGTGCAATGGCAAAGTAATAAAATGGAAAAGTGGAAAAGTGGGATCCCAAATATACAAAAGAAGAAAAGAATCAAAATAATAAAAGATTAGTACAGTTAGTGCAATCAAATTAGACTAGAACCGGGTCTGTTAAAATAAAAGTTCACAGTCCATCGATTGCACCGATATTGGATTAATGCAAGGTGGGCATCTTCCTCCAGGGAAAGCAAGTGTCAGTGTGCGTACAGTTCTACCTGACCCCTTGGGTCAAGGGGAAATAGTTCAAGGCTCCCTGGCTCAGTGTTTCTAGGTTGCAACCTCCTAGCTACAACCAGGCTCTATAACAAGGGGGTTGCCTCGCCATCCAGTACTGGAACAGTTCTCCGAGGATCTCCAGAATCTCCACTACTGGTTCAGACTCCACCAGTAACAGCGATCACTCACCATCTGAATCCAACAATAAAACCTGACCTAAATGGAATAGGTCAACATAAAATTACCTCACAGACACTATTGACATTGCTGCCATAGGCTAAGGCTAGTCTCAATAAACACATTCAAAATACACTTAATAGCCCTAGATGTATGAATGAAGTGCATGAAAACCAGCTCTCCATTAGCATTAACCCTAACCATGTAGGACCCTGGCGTATGTGGGATGGGTGTAGGTTCAAGACAGTCTGTTGGTTGCTGTTCAGAGTGTGAGACTGAGCACTGACAGTAAAGGCTTTAACAAACATCTCAACATAAGAAAATATAGATTGTCACATGAACTTCTCAACTAACATTTTGGTCCAATAAATACCTGAATGACCAGAGCTGAGGGACTTGTGCACCCAGTGGATCACCAACTCATGCATATTTTGTGAGACATCACTTTTCCAGCAAGGAAATGGTTCATCTGTTAGGGATCACTGGATGTCTTCCATGATATTCAAATTAATGTGTTCTTAAAACGTAACTTGGGGATGATAGTGTGGAAGAGAGTTTTGTTAGGTGTGGCTTCATGTAAAGGTTATCATGCCTTGGTATTCTTTGACCCAGTTCTGTAAGTTATAATGAAATTGAAGCAAGTGAAAAAGAGGGCTGGTCTGGCTTGATCTGGATTCATTCATTTCACAGACTTTACATATACAAGATTTTGCTGATCAGTGAGGATGCAGAAGGGATGTTCAGATCCCTAGAGCCAATGTCATCATTCCTCTAGCAGGACTTTTGAGAAGAATGCACACAGGTGAAGCTTTGCAGAATTACCATGATGTTGAGAGAGTACATCTCCTATGCCATTTACAAATGGGAGAGAAGGATCAGGATGATGTAGAATGGGTGCATTTTTTAAATCTTTCTGTGAGTGTTTGGAAAGCTTGAGTGAACTCTCAAGATTTTAATACCTTGAGAAGAGATATCAGTAAATAATCAGCAATGCTTTCCAGTCTAGTGGATGTCTATTGAAAATATAAAGTTCTTAAAACTCAGGGAAGGGTGAAATGTCCTGAAACGACAGGACAGTTGCAAACCATAACTATGCAACTTTAACAAAATATAAGAAGAAAGTCAGCTCACGGTCAGCTCACAGTTGCTATACACTTTTAGACAGTGAATTTTTTAACATAAACTGTTGTTGGGAGCTTTTCTATTAATTAATTCTGTAATTTAAATTCTTTTTTTTTTTTTTAATAAAGGTCATCAATCTACAATTACTTTTGATATGCTGCTGAAAACACTCACTAAAATACATAATTATTCAATATCTTGCAATAATGATAACAATGGTAATACTACATCTTGTTTCTTTTAACAGTGTGTGTCATCTGGCAGGGGAACTTGTACGAAGTCTGAAAGCTCAACAACTTCAAGCTCAAAAAGCTAAAGAAGCTAAAGAAGCTAAAGAAGCTAAAGAAGCTCAAAAAGCTAAAGAAGCTCAAGAAGTTCAAGCAGGTCAAGAAGCTCAAGAAGCTCAAGAAGGTCAAGAATGTCAAGAAGCTCAAGAAGGTCAAGAAAGTCAAGAAGTTCCAAAAGATGATAAAATAACTAGTATTGATATGTTCTGTGTTCAGATTGCAGGATTGTGTCATGACCTGGGTGAGTTATTCATAATGCATTAGACTATAACAATTAGATAGTTGATTAACACAAACCAAATTTAAATCCAGATACAACCAGAATCTATTTGTGTCTTACTAACAGAAGATAATATCATGTATTGTAATATAATAGTGACATATTTAATAAAATAATATATTCCACAGCTTAGATAAACTGTGCAGTTGGCATGACTTCACAATTATACTGTTTTATCTGTTTATATACTGTATTGTGTAAGCAGGTGTCATGTAATAAATGTAAAGGACACTAGGATGGACGCAAGTGCAGATAAGAGATTTTACTTAAAGAGAGGCAGGCAGACAAATTAAAAAACATCAGACAGAAGCGTGGTCAAAAAACAGGCAATGGGTCAGGCGATTGGCAAACAGGCATAAATGAGGCAAAACCAGAATCAAGAATGAGGTCAAAACAATAACAAGTGAACCAATAACAAACGCTTGGTATATGGAATACTCACATAATACTTTGCAGAGTCATAGTGTTAGAACCATTGAAATAGAAATACACTTGAATGGCCGTAAGGGGTCGCCACACGGGTTTCCTGGCCACTGTCTTGCTCAGTGCTTCATGGAGACAGCTGTGTACATTGTTTACATATGGAAGAGACACATTTTCGACAGGGTATGCAAGCGGAATAATGCCATTTGTGCCATCAGGCAGCATACTTCGAGAGATCACATATGTAGAAAATATAATAAAGAGAATATATTCTCTTTCTTCGTAAGGATTCTGCCAAATTTCACAGACAGTTTGCAATGGCCTTAGGCTTTTGATCTCAAGCTTAGCAGAATAGTGTACCATTCTATAATGTAATAGGTTCATAAAACACCTATAATAATGAAAATTAGATGTAATTTTAATAAAAATAATGAGATGGCCATTAAAATATCAATAAGACATACCCTTAAAAGCTTCCAGTTTTGCTTCCAGCTCAGCTGACAGTTGGTTACTCTCTTTAGGACTTTTTTTTTTAGGACTTTTTCCCTTGCTGTAGTGTTTTTCAGGTCTTTTTGGAGGTGATCTATTCACTGCCAGAGGTCTTTTACAATTTTTGCTGCACTGGTTTGCTGTGATATGACAGCAGGAAGTGTAACTGATACTGTGTACCTCATTACCATAGTGTCCTTTTCTCAACAGTGCATGCATAGGCCTTTATTTCTGCAAATTAATTGTTCTTTAGTGAAAGAAAAACAAATTAGTAGAATTAAACAAAGGGTCTAACACAGAACTAGTGAATGCTATCAGAAAAAAAAGCATTACTAGGATGAGGTGGAGACAGGGCTAGACTAAAACAGGGCTCAAAGAGAAACACAAGTGTAACTACAATGTATTTGTCACCATGGGAACAGCAATGCAATGGTGGAAACTAACATAAACATTGTCCATTTCACTGTTTTGTAATATGTATATACCTATAACTGATGTAACTGTGAAAATTAATCTGTACTCTGTTTTTCAATTGAAGGTCATGGCCCATTCTCACATTTATTTGAAGAAGTCTTGAAGGAGCTATCAGAGAAAATGGTAACTGAACAATCTGAATTACTTTAAATTTACCAGCAGGTTAAATTTGATTATTTAATTTAAATAGCTAAGATAAATGCAAGACCTTGGTTTAATATAGAGTTATTTCTTTTATTTTTTGCTGTTTTTGTTCTCTTCCCCACAAGGTTTCAGAAACAGGAGAAAGTGAAACTACAGAAGCTTTAAAAAACTGGAAGGTGAGGATTTTGTGATTGTTTATATTTATTTATTTATTCATTTTCATATGATTCATTTACATGTGAGGTCATAAGTAGATGACAGATTGGCAAAGCTATCAAAGACACCATCGGCATACAGATTTCTAACTTGTTTAATGCCCTTGTCATACCACACTTAAAATGTGGAGTCCAAACACGATGGAGGAAATAGATGGTTGTTGTCTAAAGGACCCAAAGAGGATGCACCTACAAACTTAAAGTGCCGTCTAAATTTATGCCAAGTCTTAAGTGTGTTGAGAACAACTAGATTATCAGTATATAGGGAGATTTTGTAGGTAGAGAGGAATAAAGTAAAGCAGGTAAAGAGGATTCCCTACACGACAATAGTTCCAATTTAGACCAAGAAGATCCAGGAGATTTAACCCAGTAGCAAAGTTTATGGATGTGCGCAGCCCAGTAATAGAATTGAAAATTGGGTAATGCAAGTCTGCAAATCTCAGGAAGCTCAGCCGAATGCTTTGAATAAATGATATTAAAGAGTTTACAGGTATTGAAAAACAATTGTCGTCCCTTTATAAAACCGTTCTGCTCTTCAGATATAATATAAGGGAGAACATTCTCTAAACGAGATGCCATTACTTTCACCAACACCTTTACATCTGCATTAAGCAGAGACAGCGGTCTATAAGAACCACAGGAGGATGGATCCTTACCCTCCTTAAGAAGGAGGGCTATAGTGGCTTGTGTCAGAGTTGGAGGCAAAGACACACATTCCAAGGATTCGTTGAACATAGCCAAAAGCAATGGAGCTAATTTTACAATAAACGTTTTAAAAAATTCAATTGGAAACCCGTCCGGGCCAGGAGCTTTGTTAGATTGAATTTTAATTGAAATTAAACTGTCTTCAAGAGAGAGTGGGAATTCCAGTTGCATGGCAGTATTCGAATCAATAACAGGGTTACAAAGGTTTTGAAGAAATGCATTCACTTTAGTACTGTCTGTAGGAAATTCGGACTTATAAAGAGAAGAGTAAAACGATTTAAAAGTAGCATTAATTTCCATGGGATCTGTAGTGACGATATTATAAGTGTTTTTAGTAGTAGGTATGAGACGGGAAGTAGCCTGTCACTGTAGCTGATGTGCCAGTAAACGACTCGGCTTGTCGCCATGTTCATAATATAAACCACGAGTACGTGACAACAAGCGTTCCGCCTCTTTAGTCGAAATAAGATTAAATTCTGCCTGTAAGTCAAGATGCTGTTTAAGAAGTTCTGGAGAAGGGTTCAATGCACATCTCTGATCGAGGTTAATGATAGCAGATGTAAGTTCATTAACTCTAGCGGTGCGTTTTTATTACAGAGAGCAGAGTAAGAAATAATCTGCCCTCTGATATAGGATTTAAGAGGTGGAGTCATTCTGATTGAAGAAAAGAAAGTCATCAATAGAAGTAGAAATGAACTCACAGAATTCACTGTCTGCCAAAAGAAGAGAATTAAATCTCCAAGGCGGTGGGCTACGTTTATAAATAGAAAGATGAATATCTAATTGTAGAGGCGTGTGATCAGAAATTACAATACCCAAATAGTCAGAAGAGACTACACAAGGATCAAGAGTGCTGTCTATAAAAAAATAATCAATCATCAAATAGGAATGATGCACCTGGGAGAAGAAAGAAAACTTTTTAAGAGCGGGGTTACGGGATCTCCAGGGATCAACGAGACCGTTCTGACACATAAAATCTGAAAATATTTTAGACATAGCAGATTGATTCAGAGAACGGAGATCACACTGATCCAAGTTTGGGTCAATTACACAGTTTAAATCTCCCCCGAAAATCAACAGGTGAGTATTTAAGAACGGGCGATTGCTCAACAATCTATTAGCAAATTCCATGTCATCAAAGTATGAAGTATATACATTTACCAACAACACCTGTCTTTGCATTAGGGTACCAGCAATTTTGTGATGGTAAACAAAACAAATATTCTGTTCATCAGTCTGAAAGTTCAGGGTGTTCATTTGATGAGATCTGGTGTAAATGGTACATTATCATCATAGCTAAATAATACATATTGATTGATTAGTTTATTTATATTGCTCTTTTACATGTTTTTATTTATTTTTATGGTATAGCATGAAGCACAATCAGGCAAAATGTTTGACCTGCTGATACAAAATGGCATTGAGGAGAAGATGACGAGTGGATATTATAAAGATGAAGATGGTGAAGATTTACATTTTAAACCTGAAGACTTCAAGTTCATCCATGAGCTTATTGAAGGACCACCACCTTCGAGACCTTCTAATAATGTAATAATAATAAAAATACATATATAAAAAATACACATATATATATATATATATATATATATATATATATATATATATATATATATATATATATATATATATATATATATATACACTGTACATACATACATACATGCATACAAGGCTCAGTCTTAAAGTAACTAGTAACATAAGATAAGATAATACTTCGCAGTGAACAATGACAGAAAATAAAAGGCAGACTAATCAATAATTTAATGATGCTGCTTTAATATCTGCATAAATAAAAATAAATAAATAAATAAACACATTGATTTAAAAAATGAACACACAAAACTGGTTACTTGTTCTCTATTGTTTAAAGTGCCAGTGATTCGTACATCAAAAAAGCAGCACAATGTAGTCATTTTTAGCAAAAGTCTGTATGTACAGTTTTAAATTTAACTGAACTCAGTGGAGACTCCTGCTAAGATGGTGACATCATTGACATGTTTGACTTGTCTAGGCCCTATGATCTTTTTTCATATGACAAAAATACAAATCGTGGCATTTACAAATTTCTTTTGTACCTTAGATATTAGGAACTCTTAGGGATTCTTTGTTTGCTCTCTGGGGGAAGAATTAAAGGTCTTCAAGTAGAACTATTTTAATGAAGCTGAGAACCGCTAATTATCCAATGAACACTTAAAGGAGAAACCATTTTCTAGGAGTGTATGTGGGTCAAAAAGGCCATGGGTAGACTAAAAGTTCATTATAAGACAACTCTCAGTCAATTTCTCTTTGTTTGTTTTTTGTTCTTATTATCTGTATATGGTTTCCCTCATGCAGTGGTGCTACGAAGGAAGAGGCAAGGAAAAGTCTTACTTGTATGAAATTGTGGCCAATAAACGCACAGGCATTGATGTTGACAAAATGGATTATATCAGCAGGTGAGTTTGCCTTGTGCACATTTTGTCTGTGAAACGCACATTTGTTTTTAATTAATGCCATTTAATGTTAACTTTCTATGAAAGGTATGACATGCTATATATTTATATTTCCCTTTTCCAGAGATTCCCAACATCTGGGAATGAAATACAACTTCTCACACAAGCGCTTTATGATGTTTGCACGTGTTTGCACCATCGGGAAGAAAGAAAAGCAGATTTGCATGAGAGATAAAGTAAGTTTTAATGTGTGGGAAGTTGTTAATGCACCAAGACATGATATTACAACATAATTATTTTTTTCTATTATTTTTTTTTTCATTAAGGAAGCGATGAACATGTATGAACTTTTCCATAATCGATACATGCTTCACAACAATGTCTGCAAGCACAAGGTTGTGGTGGCAATAGAAATGATGTGAGTTAACTTCAAACTGCATTAAATTTCATGTGAGATTTAGGCAAACACCAGTTGTAGTGCTGGTCAAATATAATGTTTATTCCTCTCATATTTACAGGATTGTTGATGCATTTTTGGCTGCTAGAGATTACATTGACTTGAGTGGCATGATCTCTGATAAAGTTATGGACCCTGAAAGATACCGGCAACTCACAGGTTCTCACCTAGACAATACTTTTTGTCAGATATTTCCATCTTATATGTTTTTATTAAACATAAAATATACTCACACACATCGTTTGGCTGGGCTTATTCACAAAGCCTGTGATCTACTGTAAATTTTTTAATACAGTTTAATAGAATTTAAATGAATACACTGCAGTACCTGCTACTGGAGTTGGTTCTATATAGTTATCTCCCTCTTTTCAGATGACATTCTTCAGGAAATTATGCGGTCAGATAGGGCCAGTCTCGAAAGGTCAAAGGAAATCATTACAAGAATTGAGAAACGTGAGCTTTATAAGTTCATCTGTGCCAAAAAGCTGGATTGTGATGAACAAGAGTTGGATACTCCTGAACAAAGGAAGGTTAGACATGTTAATTTTTACAATTGTTTACCAAATTACCAGTTTCTATTACTGAATACTGAACTTTTAAACACTGTTATTAGTTTTTTGGCCATTTTTATAATTTGCCATGTGCTACTGACATGCTAATTCATTCTAGTCTATTTAGCTGATCAGGATCACTTGCAAAATGATAGTGTGTGTGTGTGTGTGTGTGTGTGTGTGTGTGTGTGTGTGTGTGTGTGTGTGTGTGTGTGTGTGTGTGTTACTAGGAAGTGGTGAGGAAATGGCTGGATGAAACAATGAAAACTGATGTGAGTGAAATTTTGAGTTCTAAGTTGTTTTTTGAAATCCAGAGAAAACCTAAAACCTGTCCCTCAGTTTTTTGAGTTTTACTGATTTTATCAAGAGGTCTGTTTCACGAAGCAACACGTTGTTGAGACCGAAAAACCAGAGTTTGCTCAAATTAAACTCCAACATACCTGGGAAGACACTAAAACTGGCTTCAAGAAACAGGCTGACAGGTCGGATTTGTTTGGTTTTGTCAACTCAAAACTTTGCAACTCTTCATGATACAGGCCTCGGGTTAACAGTCATCATGACGCTGGTTATCAACTTTCTCAGTCAACCCAGGTTTTAACTCTGAATCAACGTTTACTCAGCTTGTGCATTCACATAAAAGCCAGAGCTGTTTGTGGCAAACAGCCAATAAGCTCTTTTCACTTGATGTAAGGCAACTTCCATTCTGACTCGGAGCAGTGTCGTTTACGTCCGCCAGCATAGTGGAATGCTAGTGCCACCATTATGGAGTTTACCTAGTCCCTTGTTCATCTGCTAGAAATATAGCTACATGATGTACAACGACTTGCAAACAAATTTTCGTTTATGACACGTTCCAAATTTGATAAAGGCTACAAAGTCTTCATTGCGCAGTACTTGATTAGGAAAGCCAGTATCTGATTATGAAGATAAGTGTTTTCGGCTTTTCTAGCCCTTACATTAGTGAAGGTGCTAGTATAATGATAGTTGATATTATCAATATATTATCTTGCTGTTTTGCGAATAGAAAGTCTGTAGACCATATTCTTAATTATGTTACTGCAGTACAGACCACAAACTCCTGTTGCAACCATGTTTCCTTATTACTGCTGTTAGCTACAGATTCTGGATTGTAAGATAAAAGCCAAATTTATTCATGGTTAAAGTTGTATTTTTTATAGTTTCGAATGTAGTTGTCGATGAGGTGACAGGGAGAGGGCAATGTCACAGGTCCATGAGGAACAATGAAGAGGTTTCTCAGATGAATAGTTCTCTAACATTATGATTACAGAGTTTAGTTTTCTTTTTGTTGTGTTTTCCTGCAATGCGTTTTTTTTGTGTTTTCCTGCAATGTTCCTGTTGCTAATGTTGCTCCTAGCTAGCCTACTTTCTGAACCATGTAAAACAGGTACAGAATAGTAAATTGGAAATGATCAATAAATTTACCAATAGAACCTGATTATAAGTGCGTAAACATTATTAGTCTTAACTTCACTGTTCGTATTTTGAGTTGTTGAGTATGTGAAGGTAAAATGGAAGTACAGATAGTCTGCTTTGCGGAAAAGCGGAAGTTAACTGACGTCATTGTGAAAAGGGCCTATAGCGTACAACTTGCAAAAAAGCAGTCGCGCATATTTCCCGTTGAAGAGCAAGAAATTATTATGCAGAAATATGAATAATTTAAAACTACAATAACCACAAATATCTTATCATTGCGGCTACCAAAGCTCGGGAAAACGGCTGATTTTGTAAATGCTTAAGTTTACTTTCATGGACTCACAATGAAAATAAACAGATTAAAAACGTATAAACCCCAACATATTTCATGTAATTTCATTTTTAAATAAATGTACATTTTTTAATTAAATATCAATAAAATAAATATAAATTTGTGAAAATATATTAGGACAATAATAATTCCACCCCAAGAAATGTACCACTCGCAAATTGCGGTACAGTAAGCATGTGGCTTCAGCATGTCACATTGTTTATATGCTATACAATCTGGTGAAAACTGATATCTTTCAAATAGATGGTCATGGGGAAAAGCCAACACAAACACTAAAGAATTAACTTTGATACATCAGATTTATATCACTTTGCTCACAGCTGATTGGTCCAAGTTGGGTTTTGAGTTTTCTTACCCAGAATAAAACTGCTCCAGAGCAGATTAGCCATGTAGGGTAAATTGACAACGAAAAACCAGAGTTTGACTGGCTTTGTGAAACAGGCCTCAGGAAGACAGGACATTAGATAGTCAGTTAGCTATATACCATATTAGCAATGGATTTTTAAAATGTCTTTAATTATGTTATATTTCTTTAATTTTAATTAATTATTTTACATTTAATTATCTTTTTTCAGCACTAATGCAAAAGTCATTCAAATTTCATTATCATTAAATTTGTAGCACTTTTTATTTGTATTAAACACAGGCTACCAAAATCGATAACCATAAAGCAGTCAAATGTTGAGGTGTGGTGCAATCAGAGGTAAAATCCAAAGAGCACCAAACAGGTGTGTTATTAGAGTCATTATTAGGTTGGAGTCCATCAGCTGACCTGGTAACTGACCGAGGATTCTGGAAAACATTGTGTGTGTGTGTGTGTGTGTGTGTGTGTGTGTGTGTGTGTGTGTGTGTGTGTGTGTGTGTGTGTGTGTGTGTGTGTGTGTCAGTGTGTGTGTCCGTGTGTGTGTCAGTCTAAATTTCAAAGATGGCGGGAGTGGATCGCACATAATGAGATCACTGAAGACCATTTTGCTGTCAAGGTAACTGACAAAAAAAATAATAATATAGAACTCCTATAATTTTAAGTAGCTGAAGATTTTGGGACTTTGTGCTGTTTTTGTTTTTTTAACATTCTATTTTTTGTTATTTATTTTTTAATACAGCCTGTCAGATATTCAGGTTTTAAAGCCACTATTGGCTACAGAAACCAATAAAGAATCTCAACATTTTTTTTTTTTTTTTTACTTTAGCAATAGACAAAGCTCCAATAACAATAATGCTATGTACATACTGTATGTCTGATGTTGCTCTTTTAGAAGATAATTAAGTTTTTACACCATTAAGTTTGTACACTAGCTACAATAGATGCATGGAAAAAATATAAGCATAAACAATGTAACTGTCTTAAATTGCTTCATTTACTACAAAAATTGGTATTTTACATTTGGACTGTTCCATACTGCTTAAAAAAATATTTATGACTTTTTGTCTTCATCCATTATAGACTGCCAAATTAAATTATGGAAAGGAAGAGGAAGATCCAATCAAACATCTCAGATTCTACAGGAAAAATGACCTTGACTCAGCAGTGAAACTGAATAAACATGAGGTAGATATGTGCATTATCTTTATGATTTATCTCTTCTACATTGTAGGGTGTATCCAAAACCGTACTTATATAACTTGCATCTGAGAACAGTCAACTTTACATTTTAACGCACAGGTTGTCTGTGTGTTCTCTAATTCATGATTGGTCTGAAATGACTTTTAGGAATGAAATGTCTGTTCTCTGAGGGGTAATGACTGATGGTGCTCCTAAATTTCATGCTGAAATGGAATTAAGGCCAGTTCACACTGGACACACATTACAACCTCATTCAATTCCATTTTAACAAGCGATTCAATCCACAGTGCTAACGTCAAAGTAAAGCATCAACTTCCAGCTCACCGGCCGCACTGCCCTTATATACACTATATATATAATTTTCTTCAAGTGAAGCATAAACTTCATAGAAATCCAATTAAAATCACAAAAGCACACTTTCTATACTCTGTGAACTTTATTTAAAAATCATATTCGACAAAGATTTCATAATGTACAACCTGTAGCTGCATAGCAAAACAACCACACCAGTAATTACCAGTAGATGCACATATACCAGTTATTCACACTGTCCCACTGTCGGTCTCATGACACGATTTTAGGTGAACAGTTTTGTAATTATGTCTGGCCGATCACTACAGACAAAATAGACTCGGTAATGAAGCTTCAAGAGCAAATGACATTTATTAATGTGTAATTACTTTGACTTTTTATTAAAACAATATTTTGCTATGAGTTATAAACTGAGGAACAATTATACAGGAAACTAAGGAGTTAACGAGCAACACTGAGTGCAGGGGATTCCGGTATCCATTGAACTAGGCTTATTCTATTGATAATTCAATATTAAACAGTTACCATTTCTGTCAAAACAAAACAAAAATACTGAAAATGTAAATTCACATACTTATAACTGATAATTGAATGCTGGAGTTGAACAACCAGAATATATTAGAAAACCAAATGGCACTGTTCACTAATATCTGCACTTGCTCTGCTTGAGCTTTTGTGCAACAATGGCATAGCAACGAAAGATCACAGAATGGCTGCAAAGTTACTCTACATTAATACACTGAACAACAGAATAAAGTACAACATTACATTAATTGTAAAATGTAGTAAAATAGTTTACATATTTTGTGATATATATATAGAGAGAGAGACAGAGAGAGAGAGGCTGTGACACACCATCATATTCCCTGACACAAGCTATCACACTCTCACACATACACTATCATACTCACACATGCACTATAATTCTGTCTCTCTCTCTCTCTCTCTCTCTCTCTCTCTCTCTCACACACACACACACACACACACACTATCAAACCATTATTAAACCAAGTCCTTTTAGTTGATCACAACATGTCTCTCTGTTCTGCAAACTTCAGGCAAAGCAACCTGCAAATCTGCACTACGGACATGATGACATACAGTATACAGTGAGGGAAAGAAGTATTTGATCCCCTGCTGATTTTGTACGTTTGCCCACTGACAAAGAAATGATCAGTCTATAATTTTAATGGTAGATGTATTTGAACAGTGAGAGACAGAATAACAACAAAAGAATCCAGAAAAACACACGTCAAAAATTTTATAAATTAATTTGCATTTTAATGAGAAAAAAGTATTTGACCCCCTCTCAATCAGAAAGATTTCTGGCTCCCAGGTGTCTTTTATACAGGTAACGAGCTGAAAATTAGGAGCACACTCTTAAAGGGAGTGCTCCTAATATCAGTTTGTTACCTGTATAAAAGACACCTGTCCACAGAAGCAATCAATCAATCAGATTCCAAACTCTCCACCATGGCCAAGACCAAAGAGCTCTCCAAGGATGTCAGGGACAAGACTGTAGACCTACACAAGTCTGGAATGGGCTACAAGACCATTGCCAAGCAGCTTGGTGAGAAGGGGACAACAGTTGGTGCGATTATTCGCAAATGGAAGAAGCACAAAAGAACTGTCAATCTCCCTCGGCCTGGGGCTCCATGCATGATCTCACCTCGTGGAGTTGCATTGATCATGAGAACAGTGAGGAATCAGCCCAGAACTACACGGGAGGATCTTGCCAATGATCTCAAGGCAGCTGGGACCATAGTCACCAAGAAAACAACTGGTAACTGTTGTGGATAAAAAATGTCATAAAATAAACATAAGGGAGAAGAAGGAAAAACGGGCACCTGGACACATAGAAGCGGGATTAGGCGGACATTGACAGATTGGAATTACGAGCAATTTAAGAGCAGTAATAGTCAAAAAAAGACAAAAAGAAGTGTACGAGCTGAGGAGTGCTAAAAACACACACACACACACACACACACACACTCGTACAGTCAAGGGCGGGCAAGTAGACACAACATACATACACACACATGAATAACTTTAATAAAATCTTATAGTAATAGAGAAACTCTATAAAAAACAGAATAGTAGGATATGCAGGACAGTAGAACTGTAATGATATTAAGAAGTTGGAAGTACAGTAAACCGCTTTTCAAGTAGTATAAATATATATAAACTAAGAAATATAGTGCAAATATGAAAATAAATTATAAACGAGAAATACAGGAAAAAAAGGAAAATATAGCTTACTCATGATTCAGATGGTGAAGATTCTCGTCTCGCAAGGAAAGCCTTAATTTTTAGAGAACCATGAAGAAAGCCAGTTATAAGGGTGGCTGGGTCAAACTGCCCCCCCCACCCCCTCGAAATAACGATAAGACCAAGGTCCCTCCCGGTTGTTTAGTCGTCTTGCTTACGTCATTTTTTTTACCTAGGTAAATGAGAATCCTGGTTTTTGACAACCTAGGTAACTAGAAACTCTGGGTTTTTGTTTCCTGGGTTGTTGGAAATGCCTGGGTTCTGATTTTATGTGTAAATTAAAACCCCTGGTTTCAATTCTATGGGTAAGTGAAATAGGCCTTTTCTGGAAACCTATGGGTTATCTAGTGTGTAAATACAGTATAAATACTGGAGCTTAAGCTCAGGATATTGGGATCACTTCTGAGAATTCTCATCGGTGTGGATCTCGTGTGGTGGAATGGAACAATAAAGCTGGACCCTTGCTTCTTCTCACTCACGGCTGGTGTATTTTTTCTATCTCAGAGGTAGATGTGAGTATTGGCTTCTAAGTTGAATTTTAAATGTTTTTGGGTAATAGGCTAAATTCGAGCCAACATAACACACTACGCCGTGAAGGACTGAAATCCTGCAGCGCGCGCAAGGTCCGCTGCTCAAGAAAGCACATATACATGCCCGTCTGAAGTTTGCCAATGAACATCTGAATGATTCAGAGGACAACTGGGTGAAAGTGTTGAGGTCAGATGAGACCAAAATGGAGCTCTTTGGCATCAACTCAACTCGCCGTGTTTGGAGGAGGAGGAATGCTGCCTATGACCCCTGGAACACCATCCCCACCGTCAAACATGGAGGTGGAAACATTATGCTTTAGGGGTGTTTTTCTGCTAAGGGGACAGGACAACTTCACCGCATCAAAGGGACGATGGACGGGGCCATGTGCCGTCAAATCTTGGGTGAAAACCTCCTTCCCTCAGACAGGATATTGAAAATGAGTCGTGGATGGGTATTCCAGCATGACAATGACCCAAAACACACGGCCAAGGCAACAAAGGAGTGGCTCAAGAAGAAGCACATTAAGGTCCTGGAGTGACCTAGGCAGTCTCCAGACCTTAATCCCATAGAAAATCTGTGGAGGGAGCTGAAGGTTCGAGTTGCCAAACGTCAGCCTCGAAACCTTAATGATTTGGAGAAGATCTGCAAAGAGGAGTGGGACAAAATCCCTCCTGAGATGTGTGCAAACCTAATGGCCAACTACAAGAAACGTCTGACCTCTGTGATTGCCAACAAGGGTTTTTAAACCAAGTACTAAGTCATGTTTTGCAGAGGGGTCAAATACTTATTTCCCTCATTAAAATGCAAATCAATTTATAACATTTTTGACGTGCGTTTTTCTGGATTTTTTTGTTGTTATTCTGTCTCTCACTGTTCAAATAAATCTACCATTAAAATTATAGACTGATCATTTCTTTGTCAGTGGGCAAACGTACAAAATCAGCAGGGGATCAAATACTTTTTTCCCTCACTGTAGTCTCAGTGGTATCAGCAGTTGAAGACAGTGATGTTGACCGTTCTTGCCCAGAATCCACAACAGTATTACAGAAAAAAATTATAGCGTCTTCCAATCCCGATCAGTTTCAAAGTTTTGATTTTCTATCCAAAGTTAAATCGAAAACAAAAAGCCAGCAGTGTGCAACAATCTGCATACACTCTCCATGCATTACTATTGTGTGGGGCTTGGGAAATAGTATGTAACAGTCTCAATATATTAACTCTTTTGCTATTCTGCAGGTTTCATACCTTCTGCCCAACAGCTTTGCTGAAATCAAGGTCATGCTTTTCTACAAAGGTGATGCAAAACTCCCAGAAAACCCACCCACTAAAGGATTCTTGGACTGAAAAACCAAGTGAGGGATCAAGTGAAAAATCAAGCTAGGAATCAAGCAGAAGTGAAGAATAGAGTGAAGATTCCAGCAAAGAATCAACTGAAAATCAAAACTGTAATGCTGTTGAAACAAATCTCAATTATATAAACTGATCATGGGGGGGGGGGGGGGGGGGGGAATCAATTTTCAAATCCCAGATTATTCTATACAATCATATATTCTACTGTACTCTCTCAGGTAGTAGATCAGGAAAAGGACTAGAGATAAATAATCTAGAGAAATTAAACTAATTTGTGCATGGTGAATGCAGGGATATTGATCTAAAATTCATATAGTGTGCATTTGTTTTTCTGTACTTTACATGTAGGGTAGGTTTCTTTTTGGACTTTTCCTTAACTTTTCATGTAGTTGACACTATGAGTGATTGTGCTACTTTACACTCTTTAGTACACTGTTCATCATAAAAGAATGATTCCTCAAAATAACTTCATCAAAGTAACTTAATTAACTAACAGCTATCTAGTGTGCTATCATGTTGTTTTTTATTTTTTATTTTGCTTTTCTTTTAACA
Source organism: Ictalurus punctatus (assembly GCF_001660625.3). NCBI lineage: Eukaryota > Metazoa > Chordata > Actinopteri > Siluriformes > Ictaluridae > Ictalurus > Ictalurus punctatus. Next base: position 3,338,838 of record NC_030437.2, read on the forward strand.
TTTATTTCATGTACTTAGTTTAGGAGGTTACAGAATCTGAATCATATATTAGTACAAGTAACAATCATGTTTCTCTTATAACTGGTAATACTTACATAATATGGTTTGATCTGGGGGTTTATTTGTGGTAGAGGGTTAGATTTTAGCATATACAAAGTTAATTGAAATAAAAAGTTTAAGACATTGGCTATGTGATGACAGAATTGTGTGATTAAAACAAATATCTTAATTTGTGTGTCTGTTGTAGCTCAGTCGGCAGTGGGGGGGGGGGGGGGGGGGGGGGGGGGGTTCATGTTCCCTTACTTGTGGTCATGTTTTCCAAACACCAGCACCCTCCACTGTTTCCTACAATTTGCAGATAGAATCACAGAGAGATGTCTGTGATCAGGGGCGTGTCTAGAGCATTTTCAGCGGGTGGCCACTAGTTAAAAAAAAATGAGCATTATAAAAATAAAAAAGGTACATTTTATGGTACACTATTAAAAAGCTGCAAATTTTTACCTGATCTAAGCATTAAATTTAATTTTGTTTGTGTAAGCTAATGTATTTAGGATGATTCAGTTATGTTTGTTATTTTTGATTTGAATAAATTCTATTAATTTAAATGTTGTTTGACGTACATAAAGTAATATTTCTGTGAAGCCAGTGTTTATTTCTTCCCTTGTATTTTCACGTAACTAACACTAGTCAGTAATATTCATCCTTGATCCTAACAGCCATTTTCAGGCTTATGCTTTCATTGTTTAGGATCTACATACCACAAAGGCATACTATTATAATACTGACAAACACTAACCGAATACATTCGAACAACTTTGAAAACACAAAAAGTTAACCATTTTCATGTTTTGGCCATAATCATACAGTATCTTTCACAATTTATTATTTTTTCAGATTTCAAGTACAAAATAAAAGTTGAGAGTTACACATAATGAAAGTTTTAGGACTGTAACAGCTTAACTGGATTGTTTATCATCCAGGGCTGAGCCCAGATTCTTCTCCATCAAATAACATACTTCTAAATAGACTCTTTACATTTATTTTTTGTTATGTTTTGTTTATTGCATGTGAGGGCTAATTGCTTAAAAAAATAAAATCATAAAACGTGCCTTGGGTGTTATCATGTTTGCAGGACTAACACTAGTTTGGTGTCGCTGGCCAAGGGGAGACACAACTAAGCTATCATTGTATGGGTTTAGCTGCTACAGTACCATGTAAAGTATGTTATCGGTCCTTATGCTCTGCTCATATCATGATCACGTAACTTGAAACTCATATAGACATTTACACATCTTGTTTTCCTGCTCAGCATGAGAGGATGGTAGTGTTTCAGTTTCAGCTCTTTACTTGTAAAAAATAAATAAATAAATAATAAAAAATTGGTGTACATCGATTTTTTCCCCCTCACACTGACAGACTGTGTGAGCTAGTGTTTGGCAGAATTGAGAGCCGTCAACCAAGAAGACATGAGTATTTCCACGTGTTTTCCTGTAAACCCTGTCTGATTGGTCTTGCCTCTGTTCACTGAAGATAAAATACAACACTCCGTTCACTGAAGGTACAAAATTACAACATTGTTACGTAGTGACAAAACGTTCCAAGTAGAGAAATATTTAGGGCTAAAGAAACAAATCTTCCGAGCTACAGCTCCAAATGTCCAGGCCAGGTTACAGCCCCTAGCTACCTACCTCTACTTTTGTTTTTGCATCTCTCCAAGCTTGATAACACAATTTCACTCTGTAAATATCACTGCCTCTGTCTGTGATGGCACCTAATATATAGTATGTAAAGCATTTTGTAGAAATGTAAACCCTTATAGCCATATTCTGAATTTCTACAGGTGTTCATAGACTTCATCTTGTAGTTGGCTGTTTCTGCAGAAAAAGCAATTATTGTTGGAGACATAAATGTTCATTTCAATAATCCACAAGACTGAGACAAATTCAAGAACGGAACATCGGCAGAGCAAGGGCACTTGATAGGTGCAATGCTGTGCGGTAAAGGTGAGGATAGTACAGGTATATATACTGTAGTGTTCTTGATGAGCTGGGAAATGAGTCACAGGTGTTAGTATACAGACGAGGCGGGGCTGTCGGTGTGTGTATCTGGGCAAGGTTGAGGCTGAAATCATACAGGGAAATGGCGTTCATTACAATTTGATGTCAAAACTAAATTGCATTTATATTAAAGAAAGATACACCAAGCACACTTTCAAGCTAAATATTTACCCCCAAAATTTTTGGGCCACTGTATATATCCACATATTTCCTGTTACTCTACATTTCCTATGTTTCCAATGTAAGTCAATTAGGTACTTTTTTCCCCATTCGAGGTTATTACAAAATAATTTATGAGACTATTTCTTATTTTATTTTATTCTGATAATATTTACTATATCAGATTTTCAATGGGTCAAAAGTTTACATACACTTTGTTAGCATTTGGTGGCATTGCCTTTTAATTCTTTGGGTAAATCTTGGGGTAGCGTTTCACAAGCTTCTCACAATACTGTGCTGGAATTTTAGCCCTCCTGACAAAACTAGTGTAACTCAGACAGGTTTGTGGGCCTCCACACTTGGACACAATTTTCAGGGTAGTCCACAAATTTTCTATGGGGTACGGGTCAGGGCCTGGTGACAGCCAGTCCAATACTTTCACGTTGTTGTCTTTAAGCCATTGTGTTACATTAGAGTTAATGTTACAGGAATGGTTAGGATCATTGTCCTGCTGGAAGAACCAGTTGTAACACAAGTTTTAACTTTCTGGCTGGTGTCTCAATATGTTGCTTCAGTATTTCTAACTAATCTTCCTTCCTCATGATGTAATCTATTTTCTGAAGTGCACGAGTTCCTTTTCCAGTAAAACACACCCCACCACATGAGGCTGCCATCCCCATACTTCACATTTGGAATGGTCTTCTTTAGATTAAACACAACACATTTTTTCCATCATTATGTCCAAACAGTTCAGTTTTTGTTTAATCTTACCAGAGAACACTCGTCCAAAAGGGTGGAGATCACCTACAAACTGCAGTCTGTTTATTCATGCCGGTTCTTTTCATTTGTCACTGGTTTGTTCCAGTAGCCCAATGTAAACCTTGCCTTACTGAGCTCCAGAATTAAACCATTTTTCTACCAAATTTCTGTAAATATGAAATAAAATATGCTTTAATTGTTTTAACTGCTGCTCCATATAGCTTACAGACTACTTGTGCCCTTAGTTTGATGCACAGAAGCACTGCGTCCCAGCTTCATAATAGATTCTGATAGTGTCATTTGTTGATGTTGTTTTTTTTTTTATCTTTCTTTTCACAATAACTGAAGTAAATATAGTAAATATAGTAAAATATTGTTAGATGGCTATTGTTGTCAACCATAAATAAGTTTCTTGATTTTGGAAAGATTGTGTTAAAACATATTTTTTTTTAAAGTTACTGTCTGTTGAATTACATTCCATTTATTAAATTTTGTTACTATATTTAGAGCCCAAAATACATTTCAGTGTGACATACAGTGCTGTGAAAAGTATTTGCCCTGATCCTGTTTTCTGTTTTTGTGTATATCTCACACTAATTAATTTTAGATCTTCAAACAAAACAAAGCATATAACAAAGGAAACCTGAGTAAACAAACAAATCAGCTTTTCTTTTTTATTAAAGCAAAAATAAAAAACTTATCCAACACCTATCACACATGTGAAAAACTTATTGCCCCCTTAAATTTAAAATATGGTTGTGCCACCATTAGTAGCAATAACTGCAACCAAACACTTCCAATAACTGGAGATCAGTCTTTCACTTACTTCTAGGATTAGGACTTACTCCTATGCGTTGGATCATTGCCTTACTGCAGAATCCAGTTGTGCTTGAGTTCCAATGTACGGACTGAAGACCAGATATTCTCCTTTAAATATAGGCCCACATATGTGTGTGATGATGAGTGTCTACATACTTGTTGCCATTATAGTGTGTTTTAATGTACATTTCAACACTTGTCTATTTTTAAGAACATTGATTTTCATATATAAATCATGCACTACGAGCTCCTTTTGGTTTTGCCTTGTAAAAAAAATCAGGAAAATGACTAGGCCACAGGTGAATGTGTTATGTTATGCTAAGACTGGAGAAGTCATAATAAGTTGCATTTTCAGTTGAATTTGGGGAAACCACTTGAAGGATTGATTGTGTTGAACTATTTCAATTGCTTTTTTTTTTATTTGTACATTGCAAACAGCTGAATGTCTGTAAATTTTGACAATAAACCTGATTTGCAATGGGGGTTGAATCATTTTGATTGCAACTGTGTATGTATACTTACGTTCCAAGGCTCTTCATAAACTTCAGCATTCAATACAATCATTCCTCACCTGAACTTGCTGGGCTTGAACACCTCCCTCTGCAACTGGATTCTGTACTTCCTGACTAGGAGACCTCAATCAGTCTGGATTGGGAACAGCATCTCCAGCACCACCACACTGAGCACGGGGCCCCCCAGGGCTGTCCAGTCCACTGCTGTTCACTCTGCTGACTCACGACTGTGCAGCAATGCACAGCTCGAATCACATCATCAAGCTGGCCAATGACACGACCGTGTGGGTTTCTTCCACAATCTGAAAGTATTTCTTCTGCTGAAATACTAAGTCATAGCATGTTATGTTTACATTCACAGCTTTTTTAAATTATATTGTTACTCTTTTGCACTACCTGATATATAAGACACTTCCAAACTATAACTGTGTACTGCTCAGTGCTACACTGTCTCTGACTATGTCTATTGTCCTGTCTTAGTAGTTACTGTACTGCCTTGTGTTGTTTACACACGTTTGCACGTGCACATGTAGAAATGTGTAGGTTTTATTTACTTATGTCATCTCATGTAGACAGTGTATTGTTTTTTGTAGCACCATGGTCCTGGAGGAACATTGATTCGTTTCACCGTGTACTGTACCAGCTGTATATGGTTGAACTGACAATAAAGCCACTTGATTTGACCATATTTAACTCTGAGCATGAGGTACTTTTCCATATTGCTACCTCTCTGTGTATGCCAAATCCACCTCTTGTGTTTATTTCCAAAAAGTGTGTTTATTTTGCTTTCATCTGACCCGATCCCATTTGAAGTTCCAGTAGTGTCTGGCAAACTGAAGACGCTCGAGTTTGTTTTTGGATGAGAGTAGAGGCTTTTTTTCTTGAAACCCTTCCAAACAATTTGAGGTGATGTAGGTGATTTGTTTTAGAGACTTTCTGACTCCAAGACACAACTAACTTCTGCAATTCTCCAGCTGTGATCCTTGGAGATTTTTTGGCCACTCGAACCGTCCTCTTCACAGTGCGTTGAGACAGTATATGCACTTGTCCTCTTCCAGGTTGATTCATAACATTTCCAGTTGTTATCCATTGTTATGAACGACCAAGGGAATTTGGCCTATGTGTTACCTCATATTTATACGCCTGTATGTCATGGTTGAACAATTTCCTGTTCCTAATCACCCAGGTGTAATAAAAAATATCAAATATCAATGGGAATATACTTAAAATGTATTTTTCTCATATGAATTCATAGTTCATAGTGGTGCCAATAATTACTGCACACACACACACACACACACACATATATATATATATATATATATATATATATATATATATATATATATATACATACACACACATATATATATATATATATATATATATATATATATATATATATATATATATATATATATATATATGATTGGCACCCCGCCTTGTGCATCAACCTGTGAAAAAGATCAAAAGGTTAAACAATGCAGATCATTTTTCATAGCCTGCTTTGCTCAAATTTACCAAGGGTGCCAATATAAGTGGAGGGCACTGTATCTATCAGCTAAGCAAACTAGCTTTGGGTCTCAAATCACACACTTGCATTCTATTCTATATCATTATTCAAGAGTACTAGCAATTGCCAGCTTACCTATTAAGGTTAGTGTTTGAATTTTAAAAAAGCTCTCATGTAGACTTCAAATCTACTGAAAGATCTGTTTTGTGTACCAGTTTTCTGCCTTTCTTTCATTAGTAAATACTTTTGAATTTAAGGTCAATTTGTCAATTTATATCAAGAAATGCAAGCTCAATCTTCCCACGAGACTGGTTAGTCAACTCAGAAATTATACCTTTGTGTTTTTTTTAGTCACTTATGTTATTGACATAATAAAATGCTCAAATGTTACAATAGTTCTACATTTTAAATGTGGAAATGAAAAAAAAGTCTTGTTCCTGTGTTTTTGTGTATATTTTGTTTAAATGTGGTATATGTGGCAACCTTTGCACAAGCTATGCTCCTGATTCTCACTGAATCCAGAGGATGAGTAACAAATTTTGCAAACAATGTACAACGAAAAGAACTTTTTGCAGCCCTGGCATTGAACTTTTTTTCTCTAAATCTAAGGCTGTTCTGTCTTCTAAGAGAGTTTGGGAACATTATCATTTGCATGGTTTATGTCCCACCCAATGGTAATGCAGTGAGAGCACAATTATATCAGACAGTATCGAAAATCAGCTGGAGTGCTACTCTGGTGAATGTTTTTTCATCTCTCCTTAATTTAATAAGTGTAAACTCAAGACATTCTTAAATGTTTTTTATCAATAAGTGTAAGACACAGTATGGTAAATTTTTAGACAAATGATATGGCAACAACATACATTTACATTTACATTTATTCATTTAGCAGGCGCTTTTATCCAAAGCAACTTACAAATGAGAAAATACAAGCAAAGCGATATATAAAGCAGAGAACAATACAAGTAGTGCTACCATACAAGATCCATTTATTGAGTTCCAGAAGAACATAAAAGTTTACAATGCAAAACCCTAACCTCCTCTTACAAATTCGGACTAAAATGCAGTTCATCTTATAGCAACATACAGGACTGTTCTTAAAAGTAGCAAGCCACTGGTAAAATAGTGACTTTATGGGAAGAGTATAGAATAAACACCCTGCAAGTTTTTCTGTGTACAGACAGGGATATTTTTCACAACATAGATTTAAACGCTGCAACAGAGACTAGACAGAGAGATTACACAACTGATTACATCAACTTTTGTGTGGACATGCACACTAAGAAGGACATAACTGTTTATCCTAAGCACAAAACACATGTAAAGTCTGCACGAACAAGAAAGAAGCAGCTTTTAGGAATTGTGACTGGATATAGCTAGAAATAGTTCAAAAGGAAGTTAACCTGTCCAGATGGAATTTCTACTCTACTACTGAAGAGTTGTACAGAGTATGTGACCCAAGCTTGGGTCCCTATTTTACAATATTAATTGGACTTGCAATTCTGGAACAATTCCAGAGAAACATTGTTTTTTTTAAAAAAAGACTATTGGTCTGTAGCTTTATGTCAGATAAGATAGGCAGATACGGGTGCATTTGCAGTACGAGTTTATCATGAAAACACAACCAGACAAATCCAAATCTTAAGGCAAAGTCATAACCAAAACCAGGCAATAATACTAAAAGGAGATGTGAAAACTAGAGAACAAGACCAGAAAATGACATAAACAACACACAATTTAATAAGCAATTCTAAGAACTATGCAAAAACTTCTGGGAGGGTGCAATTCCTGATGTGCAATACTCTGTGTAGCTGTGTAATGCTGGGCCTCTGCAGTAATCTTGGGGATGTGTAATACTGGAACTGTGAAACTCCTGGGATCATGTAATATTATTGAGACTGTGCAATTCAGTGATTTCTCCACAATGCTATACTGTATTCTGTGCAATACTGATGGAACTGTGCAATACTGTGAATACTGGGCTATGAAATATTGTTTGGTGGGCAAAACTGTTAGGAATGTATATATGTGAGGTTGGCAGGTAGTGGAACTTGTCGCTGTAAGCCATTAATGCATGCTGAGTCCAGGAAACTATTTTCTGAGAGGACAATAAAGTATTTATTTTCTTTGCTTTGTTTTTTCTTTCTTTTCAGGTGTTTTGAAGAGTCTGTTTTACATGTCCTGACTGAATGTACTGTGCAAATGATAAATAAACTTGACGTGATTTGGCCCTCATTCCTCTTATTCTAATACACTGTTTTGACATACAAATAAGTATTTGCCTGTAACCACATTTTCAGCAGTGTGGTATGTGTCCATGTTTTAGGTGTATCACAGGGGAGGGCAGCTAATCCACAAACAAGGGATTGTCCAGATAGTATGTCTGTTAGGCTATATATGCATCACTCTGCTCACCTGTTTCATAGCATCAAGCTGTAAGCCAAAGGTAAGCCAACATTTATCATGTTCTACTGTTGCTGTACATTATATGTAGTTTGGTTTTGATGATTTGTACTGTATTAATTGTACTATAGTTAATAATAATATAAATAATAATAAATAGTTAATAATAATATAAATAGTAATAAATACCTTACTTCACTTAAAATAATATTGTCAAAATGGAATAGTAATAGTAGCTTTAACAAATTTATATATCAGAATTCTGTCACTATCTCTTCTGTTGCATTAGCAACAGAAAACATCTGTTGCAACTCTTGATTTCTGGCAGCAACAGCACATGTGGTAATGCTTTAATATAAGGTTTGACAGTAAACCCTTTAATACATAGTAATATATAGTTTAGTAATTAAAGATTGGATTAGGACAGAGTTTCCCAAAAGCATCGTAAGCAAAATTAAGATCATTTTAATTTTGGAACTGGAAAAGAGAATGTTCAATGTAAGCTTGCTCTACCATTTAACAATGACTTTTATCCTGAAATGCATTTGGTAAAATCAACTCAGATGTATTAGGAGCATTAGGAGTTGGGTGTAATCCAATTACTTCTTCTGATAATACAGTAATGTAACGCATTACATTTTCAATTGATGTAGTTGATTACAGTTACTGATGTCAATATAATTATGTTACTTGCATTACAAATTTATTGTTAAGAAAACAATATTAAGTAAAATGCATTTTTAAAATCAAGTTTTGCCCAGAAGATTTTATTTTCTTTAGCCCCAAATAATTCTCCACTTGGAGCGGTTTGTCACTAACTGAACGTTAGTAAAATAAGTACGCCTGTAATTTTAGATCTTAAGTGAACAGAGGAGAGACCAGTCAGGCAGGGTTTACAGTGTTCCCCCTTCCACTTGTGCCCATCAAACAACTCAAATGGGGAAAACCCCATGGAGGCTCGTGGGATCACTTGTACTGAAAATAACAGGGGCTTGAGCCACTTATCACAATCCTGCGCATTATTTTGAGCGGACTTACAGGGGTTTGGGGGCAATGGGGACAAACCACATTTGGGCTGGTTTTGTAGCTCCTGCACGTCAATACTGGGGATTTGGAACCAGGGAAGTTGTAAGAGAGAGAGACCTTCAGATCTTCAGTTGCTGTGGGTAGGTGATGGGACAACCAACCTGGGAGAGCAGCAGCAACTGGAAGCACCAGCAATGATCTTCACGTGTCCGGCCGACATACTGCAGGACCGCCCACTTGATTCTGGAATAGCACCTGAGCACCTAAGCAGCAAGCTTTGTTTCCTGTGATAGCAAGTGTCACATGTCGCATGGGCTGCAGCTGAGTCTGAAGTGCCCCTTTGCACTCGGCCTGCTCTTGTGTGAGGGCTTTGAAGTGCAGCTGCTGCTTGTGGTGCAGATCCAGGAGCAAATGATGTTGGGTTTGGTGGAGGGTGGTGAGGGTTTTGACAATTGTAGGCTAGAGGGGAGGTTGCCATGGTGGCGTCGGACTCTCCAGTTCACATTTATTCAAGTCACACTTTTCAGCACACGTCATAAAACCCTCCCAGCATTCGCTTCACCAGGTTCACATTCAGCTTCTTACTGTGTGTGTGTGTGTGTGTGTGTGTGTGTGTGTGTGTGTGTGTGTGTGTGTGTGTGTGTGCATGTGTGTTCAACAAATTAGACAAAAATATTATATTAGTAATTTACTTGCTGAGGAAAATTATTCAATATTACATATCTGTGAGTGGCAAAATTATGTGAATCTCTAGAATTAGCAGTTAATTTGAAGGTGAAATTAGAGTCAGGTGTTTTAAATCAATAGGATGACAATCAGGTGTGAGTGAGTGCCATGTTTTATTTAAAGAACAGGGATATATCACAGTCAGATCTTCACAACACATGTTTGTGAAAGTATATCATGCCACAAACAAAGAAGGACCTCAGAAAAAGAGTTGTTGATGCTCATCATGCTGGAAAAGGTTACAAAACCATCTCTAAAGAGTTTGGACTCCACAGTCAGACAGAATGTGTACAAATGGAGGAATTTTAAGACCAAGGTTACCCTCCCCAAAAGTGGTCAACCAACAAAGATCACTCCAAGAGTAAGATGTGTAATAGACCGTGAGGTCACAAAGGAACCCAGGGTAACTTCTAAGCAACTAAAGGCCTCTCTCACATTGGCTAAAGTTAATGTTCATGAGGCCACTATCAGGAGAACACTGAACAACAATGGTGTGCATGGCAGGGTTGCAAGGAGAAAGTCACTATTCTCCAAAAAGAACATTGCTGCCCTTCTGCAGTTTGATAAACATCATGTGGACAAGCCAAAAGGCTATTGGAAAAATGTTTTGCATAAAACATGAATAAAAAATAACAATGGAGGCCAGAACAATCAAAACACATATTTACATATAGCACATATCAGTGATGTAGTCAGTGGCTCATTTTGGATGAGACCAAAATAGAATTTTTATTTATGTGAGAAGGCTTATATTAGGAGAAAGATAAACACTGCATTCCAGAATAAGAACCTTGTCCCATCTGTGAAACATGGTGGTGGTAGTGTCATGGTTTGGGCCTGTTTTGCTCCATCTGGACCAGGACGACTTGCCATCATTGATGGAACAATGAATTCTGAATTATACCAGCAAATTCTAAGGAAAATATCAGGACATCTGTCTGTAAACTGAATCTCAAGAGAAAGTGGGTGATGCAGCAAGACAATGACCCTAAGCACACAAGTCATTCTACTAAAGAATGGTTAAAGAAGAATAAAGGTAATGTTTTGGAATGGCCAAATCAAATTCCTGACCTTAATCCAACAGTAATGTTGTGGAAGAACCTGAAGCAAATAATTCATTTGGTGGAAACTCACCAACATCGCAGAGTTGAAACTGTTCTGTACTGAGGAATGGGCTAAAATTCCTCCAAGCCGATATGCAGGACTGATCAACAGTTAATGGAAACGGTTAGTTGCAGGTTTTGCTGCTAAAGGGACTCACACCAGATACTGAAAGCAAAGGTTCACATACTTTTGCCACTCCCATATATGTAATATTGGATAATTTTCTTCAGTAAATAAATGACTAGGTCTACATTTAGGACTTGTGTGAAAATCTGATAATGTTTTAGGTCATATTTATGCAGATATATAGAAAATTCTAAAGGGTTCACAAACTTTCAAGCACCAATGTAAATACAAATACATTTGCAAGTTTATTTAGACAACTTGTCAGCTATGGTAAAATTATAACTATGGCATGAGAGGGCTATGGGGTGTACCATTTTGTTTTAACATCTATGGCCTCATAAATATATCAAGAAAAAGCTTTTATTTTGCCAGCTATTTGATTTCATTGGCATTTAATTCCTGAATATCACCCAAAATTATGCACTGTGGAGATCTGCAGGAGCTAAAAATAAAATCACTTATTGAAAAGATTATTTGTTTTTAACTCATTCTCATGGGTTAATCATTGATCAGTTATCATTGTCTTTCTTATCTGAACTTTTATTTTATAATAGTTAAATATAATTATTTATTTCTTTATTTACTTATTTGTGGGCTAGCTGTTGGGACTAACTGGCTTACTATGAGGCACTCAGACACCAAAATGTAGTAGAAATTAGCTTGTTATAGGCGCCTGGTCTGTGTGGGCTATAAGAAGTGGTGGAAAGAATAATCTATAAATTAAAGCATATTATGAATTTTAGGCCAGTTTGAACAGAAATATAGAAGAATTGTTTTATTTTGGAGCCAAATAAGGCAGTGTTTAGGTGGGTGTACTAGAGAAAACTGCTGATTATAGATGATTTAAAAATACTGTAACACATTTATATTGTCTTATTGAATTGAATGTTTGTCCCACAAACTTCCTAATCATGCCCTTCAAGTAAAAATCTCTTGCCTGTGCAACTTTTATATTGCATCCCGCCTAAGCCCAGGCTCAAGCATACTAGTCTCAAGCAAATACCCTTCTGGCATATTTTCAAGAATATTGTGCCTCCTATTTCTATCTGTTTGTGTATCTGTTTAAAACACATTATCTGTTCAATCTGAATAATGTATTCATATTTAGTTATATCTGTAGTATATAACATGAAAGGGGAAACAGTCATATGCATCATTATACAAGTCCATTGACCTTGTCTGACAACTGAGAAAAAACAGTCTATTACATGTATATTTTTCTTTGAGTTTTTCTTCAAATGAGAAAGTATAGTTTAAATCTGTCAAACTAGGTATATGGGTTTGGGTTGATTTATCAAAATGCCAAAGCCCCATGTTACATTGCACTGGGAACCATCACCAAAAATATAAATGTATACTTTTTTTCATCATAAGGTTTTCAGAAAGCTTAATATCTAGTCTGCACACGTATGTATAAAAGGAAGCATATAATTAGCCAATTTCTCAAATTGTTTCCAAAATTTTTTCACAGGTGACACATATAAAAATCAAGAGAAGAGATTATTTCATTTCTCAGTTATTGATGTCTAGTAATAATTGAATTGAATATCTACATCTATACTAAATAGTATGTTTCACCCAGTGTATTACAGTATTTTGACATGGTAATTACCAGATGTTTTTGCACAGACCCTAATTTTCTGACACATTTTCATATTATTACGTTTTACTTTAGTTTTTCTAAAATTACTTTTTATGAATTTGATTAATTGTGTGAATTAATACCCAGAATGAGGCACGTTTTTTTTCTTTTTAAACTGAGCTCTTCCCCTTATTTTATTGCATAATTCCTCTTAGACCTGCCAGTTCTCAGAAGCAAGACTTCAGGCTAGAACAACAAAAAAGACCTATTACAGAGCAATCAGAGGTAAGGATTTTGTAATTGTAATGGCATGTAATGGCATGACAATGGCAATTGCAATGGCATGGTCCACTGCAACCTGACCAAAATAAAGGAGTTAATAGGGATGAATGAATGAATGAATGAATGAATGAATGAATGAATGAATATACAGTGGGTGAAACAAAGTATTGAACGAGTCAACATTTTTTTCAGGAAATATATTTCTAATGAATTTATTCACATGAAATTTTCACCAGACATCAGTATTAAATCAAGAAATCTGCAAATTTAAATCATTCACAACATTAAAGTCCATAAATAACGTTATGTGTAATAAAGTGGAATGACACGGGAAAAAAGTAGTGAACACACTAAGAAAAAGCAATTCTCCAAGGCAAGGTAAGTAAAGGAACCAGCTGAAATCCATAAGTAGTTAGAAAGTAATTACACCTCCTATCTGTGCAAATTAATATCAGCTGGGTTAGTAAATTGATGGTCTATAAAAAGGCTTTTCGTTACCAAGGTGTCCAACAAGAAACATCTCATGATGGGTAAAAGCAAAGAGCTCTCCCAAAACCTTCACAACCTTATTGTGGCAAAACATATTGATGGAATCGGATACAGACGTATTTCAGAAGTTCTGAATCTTCCAGTAAGCACCATTGGGGCTACAATCCGCAAGTGGAAGCAACATCAATCCGTCATCAACCGGCCACGCGCAGGAGCTCCTCGCAAGATTTCTAACAGGGACTCAGAAGAATAGTCAGAAGAGTAGCCCAAGAGCCAAGGACCACTTGGAAAGAGTTCCAGAAACACTTGGAGGCAGCAGGTACCATCGTCACAGAGAGAACAATAGGCAATGCACTCCACTGCTCACACTCACCTGCAAGACTCCATTACTACAGAAAAGACATGTCGAAGCTCATTTAAAGTTTGCTGCAACTCATTTGGACAGGCCTATGAAATACTGGGTGAGTGTAGTCTGGTCAGACGAGAGCAAAATTGAACTTTTTGGCTGTCATACTACACACCATGTTTGGAGAAGAAATGGCACCATAAAAAAACACTATACCAACAGTGAAGTGTGGAGGTGGAAGCATCATGGTGTGGGGCGGTTTTTCATCATTCATTCATCATTGTATGGTACTGGCAGACGTCATATAATTGAAGGAACGATGAACAAGAAGGACACCTAGGTTCGAATGCTGTTCATAGACTTTAGTTCAGCATTCAACATGATAATTCCTCAGCACCTGATTGGAAAGCTGAACCTACCAGGCCTGAACACCTCCATCTGCAACTGGATCCTGAACTTCTTGACTGGAAGACCTCAATCAGTCCGGATCGGGAAAAACTTCTCCAGCACCACCACACTGAGCACGGGGGCTCTTGAGGGCTGTGTGCTAAGTCCACTGCTGTTCACTCTGCTGATTCATGACTGTGCAGCAATGCATGGCTCCAACCACATCATTAAGTTTGCTGATGACGTGACCGTGGTGGGTCTCATCGGCAAGACTGACGAGTCAGCATACAGAGAGGATGTGCAGCGACTAATGCACTGGTGCAGAGCCAACAACCTGTCTCTGAATGTGGACAAAAACAAAAGAGATGGTTTTTGACTTCAAGAGAGCATGGAGAGACCACTCTCCGCTGAACATCGATGGCTCCTCCGTGGAGATCGTCAAGAGCATCCTCAACACTAGATCCATAGCCAAGAAAGTCCAGCAGCGTCTCTACTTTCTGTAAATGCTGAAGAAAGCCCATGTCCCACCCTTCATCCTCACCGCTTTCTACAGAGGAACTAATGAGAGCATCCTGAGCAGCTGCATCACTGTCTGGTTCGGAAATCGCACCTCATTGGAACACAAGACCCTGCAGCGGATAGTGAAGAAAGCTGAGACGATCATCCGGGTCTCTCTCCCCTCCATCACAGACATTTACACCACACGCTGCATCAGCAAAACCACCAGCATTGTGGACGACCCCTCACACCCCTCACACAAACTCTTCACCGTCCTGCCATTTGGAAAAAGGTACCGAAGCATTTGGGCCCTCACGGACAGACTGTGTAACAGCTTCTTCCCCCAAGCCATCAGACTCCACAATTCTCAAAGACTGGACTGACACACACGTCCACACACACACTCTGAACTGAACACCTTCCTACCCCCACTGCAATATTTGCACATTCCTGCATTGATTCTGTTGCATTTTTGCTGCTACTGTATTATAAAAATATAGTATTTAATTTATTGTCACTATTATACACTTCATATACACTTTACCTGGCTGCTACCACAATAACTGCTATTTTCATATTTGGTATGAGCTAATTTGCTGAAGACTAATCATAGCATGTTATGTTTTACATTTATACCATTTTTAAATTATATTGTTACTCCTTGGCACCTATCTTCTGCACTAGCTGTTATATCTTCCACACTAAAACTGTACACTGTTCGGCGCTACACTGTCACTTACTGTACCTATTGTGCTGTTTTAGTAGTTACTGTACTGTCCTGTGGTGTTAGCACACGTCTGCACATGCACTTTATGTAGAATATTTGCAGATCTTATTTAGTTTTGTGTCATCTCATGTAGTTAGTGTGTTATTTTATGCAGCACCATGGTCCTAGAGGAACGTTGTTTCATTTCATTCTTTTCCCTTGTGGACAATCGTGACATTTCTACACTTGCATTTGTTTATGTTTCTGTTATGTCTCCTCCCCGTTCTGTCATTGGCTATGGTTTCATGTGTGTCTGAATCGTCCTCAGCCGTCAGCCATTACGAGGTTGATTATTTCCGCATAAATACCGTGCGCCTCCCAGCACACGGGGCGGAATATTGAATGAGTTAGACAGTAGATTAGTTTAGAGTCCTTACGATAGATAACCACAGTCACAGTCCATAGTTTCATGTTTCGATTCATAGTCTTAGTCTTAGTTCATAGTTCATGTCATGTGTAGTTTTGTTTGTTAAGCTCACTCTGGTTTCTCCGCTACCAGTCCCTCGCTGCTGTTTATGTTTCATGTTTGGTATATCGACCCTGTATCCCGAGACCACGACTTCGATTCCTGCCTTGCCTCGTTTATGCCTGTTTGCCGATCGCCTGAACCTTGCATGTTACTGGATTATGTTTTTGGATCACGTTTTAGATTTGTCTGCCTGGCTCTCTTTAAATAAAACTGTTGTTCAACCTGTGCTTGCATCCTACCTTATCTCCGTTGCGTCACGAAACATGACTGCATCTCTTTGTCTACTTTTGGACCTGTGTGAAAATCTGATGATGTTTCAGCTCATATTTATGCAGAAATATAGAAAATGCTAAAGGGATCACAGCTAGCTAGCTAAATACAATTGGGGGAAGAGGGACATAGTCTTTCCCTGACTCACATTAACTGCCCCGCATGCCAGCTATTAATTGGCAACACATGCATATGTTCTCTCTCACACACAAACACACACACACACACACACACACACACACACACACACACACACACACACACACACACACACCTCAAAACAGGGTTGGACTGTATGAATGCTAAATTCAGACTGTAATGTAATTTGATATGTTCCTGCTTTCAATGACTTTCTGAAAAAACATACTTCAGACACACCTTGCACTCTTTCTATAAGCCTAATGATGCTAACCATGCTGATGATGTTCGAATAGATAAAAAGGAACAGGACGGTGTTTGGTTTATTGGAGATATACAGCTGAGTGAACACCCTGACTAAACAGAGCTGGTTCTGACCGGACATTCTTGATCTGAGCAAACTGGTTTCTGTTGTTATGGTAGGATGAGAACCAGAGAAGAGCAATGCTGTTAACCCCAGTGTCAGCCAGCTGTTCAAATAATAGTGAATGGGAGATGGTATCAAAGGCAGCACTAAGGTCGAGGAGGATGCAGATGGTCAGAAGGCCAGAGTCAGCAGCACATTGGAGGCCATTAGTAATTTTAACAAGGGCTGTTTCACTGCTGTGTTTGGGATGGAAACCAGATTGAAAATATTGAAAGTAGCTAGTATAACGGATCGACTCTCATTATACTGTAGTGATTTACCACGTCCAAAGTGGAGGAGGCGTGGCTAATGGAGATGGCACCTCAAGTGCTAAATCCAATATTTTAAACCAGACACAGACAGTCATCCAGTGCACCAAATCCAAGGATATGTTGTAAAAATGGGCAAAGTTACATACATCGACTGTGGAGTAGCGGTAGCCAAAGGTGCCATTGTTCACCCAATCCAATCCAATAAAATAAAAACATAAAGGTTTTGATCAATGACACACACGCTCCTAATATCAATGACAAATATTGCTTGCAATGCATTTGATTATTGTATGTTGATGTACTTTTGCTGTATAAAAAGATCATAGCTTGTTTGTTAATGCAGTTTATTTGTTTTTTTTTCTTTGTTTTTCTTTTTGCCAAAGACACATCAGGAAGAAACAATTCGCTTAAAAGAATTTTAAGAAGCCCACAAAACTCAGAAAAAAAAACTGATTTGCATTTGGTGAAGCCTACAAAACTCATAAATAAACAACTTCACAGAGCGGAAAGTGCAAAATGGCTCCTAAAGTTGAAGTACTTTTGACTCTATAAGAATAAAAAAATAAATAAATAAAAAAGTATGCAGCAGCAAATCCAGCAGGGGGCAAAATATGGAGAGACATTATGGAGGTTAATGTGGTGTCGTCAATCCAGCACAATATAATTGAGATCAGAAGAAAATGGTTTGACACAAAACTGAGTAAAAAAAAGTATTACTGCAAATTTGGGGAGGCCAAACCATGACAAAGCTTTTTAAAATTCATGAGATGCCAGGGCAATCAGATCCAATTTATAAGTTAGCTTTCATCCTCTGAAAAAAAACAAAACTGTCTATTTAAAGCCGATAATTCAGTGTTTACAATAGTTAATCTTATGTGTAAAATTTACACACACTCAGGAACAGGAGTAGGGTATGGAATTTTTCCCCCAAATTTACAGGATGTACATGAATACCAATTTTTACATGTGTAAACACTCATACAGAAAATCTATGCATATATCCATTTGTATCTAGCTAGTTTGGGGCCCAATGCTGGGTGTAACACAGTAATGTAATGTAATTTACTTTTCCTATTAACACATTAGTTTCTAAAGTGTTACAATTAATGTGTTAATTACTTTAATTACTGTTATACAACTGCTGACAATGGGAATATTATTACAAACACTTCTTACACATTTAGAAACTAATAGCCTGTTAATTATGTGGAAATATTTTACAACAAAGCTTAATATACCCACTGTTTTTACTGGATATAGGCTTCAAATTACTTTGTTCATTTGTAAGTAGAAGAAACAAGTTTTAAGGGATTGTAATGCCTTTCTTCTTCTTACTAGTTTTCATCCTTATGTTTTTTCTCTGGCACAGACTTGTATAGCGTCTAGAGAGTAACTTAGACATCAAGTTATGATTAGTGTATTTACCTTAAATATAATTTCTTTGTATTTATATTTTACTTTCATTATTTTTTTACTTTTAAATAAAATTACTGTATAACAATATTAGTGTAGAAGTAATTAGCAATTTGCAATGGACTAGTTTTTCAAATAATGACCCTGACACTGCTTACAATGATTAAACTAAATTGACTTCCACCTAGCAAAAATTACTCTCAAGTGTTCCTCCAGTTGAATCTGTATTTGTAACCATTTGTATCTATTATTCTTTCAGTCCAATAATACTATCTATACAGTAACATTTTCATATTAAATATGTTATTGAGTATGACTGAGGAAGCAGTAACAGTTCAACAGTTCTTCCATCTAGGCTAGTTTTGGGAAAAAGGTAGGTTAAAAGAAAGTACATTTATCTTCAAATGAGGAAGTAGCTTGAATGTCAAAAATGTCGGTACAAACACATGTATGTGTGTGTGTTGGTTGCTATTTCATTAAACTGCATTAGTCATAATGTTGTCTATATTTTCTGTTCTCTCTCTTCTGTATTTTATAGCACCTGGTAACTACAATTACTGAACTTTTTTTAGGGGAAACCTTTGTACTCCACTGTCTTCATTTGTCATTCATGTCATGTATACACTCTCAAGAGACCTTCATATGTAGACAGTAGAGTACAATGGTTTCCCCGAAATAAATTCAGTAATAATGTAACTACAGAAACTATAATTGCTAAACTTGTTTGGGGGAAACCATTGTACTCCCCTGTATTCATATGAAGGTCTCTTGAGAATGTATACACAATAATCCATCTAGGCTAGTTTTTCCTAGTATACTAAATGAAAATTGAAACATGTTGTTGCTTTGAATGATCAATGTATCATTATACCACAAGTCCAGTGAACTTGTCTAACTACTGAAAGACAATGTTTTCTTATACATTTCCTTTAGTTTTGCTTCAAAGAACGAACGGTAACTTGAATGTACTTCTGCCAGTACAACCACATGTACAGGTGTGTGTGGAATTATCAACATGCCATGTGCCATGCCAAGTTGACATTGGGAACCAATCCAAAATATATATTTCCTCTTTTCAGTGAAGATGTTCAGAAGGCTTAATAGTCATTAGCTAGTATTTACTTCCGAGCAGAACATATTTTAATATAATAATTAGCCTGTCATTTTTCAGATTGTCAGAATTTCAACAATCAAGAGAGTGTCCAGGTGTCCAGATTATGTAGTTGTGGTAAGTGAATTTTTCAAAAAGGTGTGTCCAGAGCTTGTTGATTTAGAAATGCATACATTAGGCTATATATACACCTCGATCTACTGTACGAGATTCACAACACCAAGCTGAGAAAGGTAAGCAAATCATTACAGTACTACTTTATTGTATTGTGTTCTTTATGTTTGTTTTTAACATTTCAATGATTAACAATTTTATTGTTTATTATTAACCATTATCAACCATTATTTCAGTAATATATAAAAAAATTTAAAATAATGAAAAAAAAATCACATTTCTTTGTGACAAATAAATGAATTTCCCTGCAATCAACACATTTATTTTTTCTAGTGTAGTGTCACGTTTTTTTTGGTCCAAATGTGTTTTGCCATGCACTTTTACTGATTTACATTATATAGGTTAACTTATTTTAATGAATATACAATAAAAAGGAATGAACTTTTATTCTTGTACATTGATACAAATCACTGTGATCATTCACACTAGATAAATAGATTTTCTATTTTGTGGAAACATGTCAATGTTTTCAGCTGTTTTGGTCATTTCAAATATCTAAATCTAATATCTTAACCTAATAACTTAAAGTCAATTAATTTCTATATGGAAATCAATCAGAGGCAGTAAAATGCTATGACACAAGCTGATTTTTAAGGTAGCATATACATATAGCATATTTTTTGTTGCCATATTGACAATTTCCCATAATCCCGGTCAAGTTTAAAATTGGTAAATGAAGTTACTTGCAATTACTCAAAGGGAAAACCAGTTTCTTTATATTTTCACCACAGGTTTTATAGTTTAAACATAGTTATATGTTTAAAAGGTAGCATAAAATTGCGACTGTTGATTGTAAAGCAAAAAACTGTAAAAATATTTATTTCATTTAACATAAATGAGACATAATCCAGTACATTCGCTCATTTCTCTGAGGATTTTAAAGAAAGAAACTCACAATTTAGACAGGAAACAACATTTACATTTTACTTTTGTTGTTCTCATACTGTTATACCCAGAATGACACCTTTAATATATATATATATATATATATATATATATATATATATATATATATATATATATATATATATATATATATATATATATATATATATATATTATGTTGTAAGGCATGCCAAAATTTAACAGTATAATATACATCAAGATAAGCTCAGCAGGGTTGTGCAGAAGGATCCAATGCTGCTCTGAAGAATAAAGCAGTTACTGAGAATATATGAATACATCTAGTCACATAGTTATATGCTTAAAAGGTAGCATAAAATTGCTGACTGAAGATTGTACAGCAAACAACTTTAACCATATTTACTGAACTGTAATGTCATACATAGTATAAAATGAGACATAACCCAGTGCATTTGCTCATTTTGTCTGACAATTTTAAAGAAATGAAGTCAGAATTGAGGCAGGATACAACTAACATTTTACTTTTCTTTTCAAATATTTGTTTTTATACCCATAATGACACCTCTTTAAAAAAAAAAAAAAAAAAAAAAAAAAAAAAACTGAGCTCTTCCCCTCATTTTATTGTGTATTTCCTCTTAGACTTGTCATTTCTCTGAAACAAGAAATTTACACTTGAACAAAACAGGGGAAGAGTTGGCAGAGCAATCAGAGGTAAGGATTTTGTAAATGTGCTAGAATATATATGTTGTAAGGCATGCCAAAATTGAACAGTATAATATCTATCAAGTATATTAATAAGTAATCTCAGCAGGTTTGTGCAGATGGATCCAATGCTGCTCTGAAGAATAAAGCAGTTACTGAGAATATATGAATACATGAATGAATCTAGCTATTTTGATCTTAACATATGGAGATGTTGTATGGTAGTTTAAGATACATATGTGCTGAAATTTGGGCATAGATTTGAGTGAATTATAAGACATATTTACCTTAATTTTTTCCCATATCTATTCAAGTGAAACAAGGCTTCAGGTTCGGGGCAAAACATGGCTACAGAAAGATACAAGGTGAGAAGTTGTGTAGACATGTATTTTCATTACATTGTGTATTTTTATTAGCAAAGTGATGGTTAAGTGCTTTCTTATGAAGAAGTACGATGTAGAGGCTGGGTGGCTAGACTTACATTTTTTTAAAAACAATAATAAATATTCGTCGAGAATTGTCGAGGAATGAAAAATTAATGTTATCATCATAACATTATGATCATTATGATGATTATGAACCCAACATAACCCAACATAATCTATTGGGTTTTCTAACTGAGAGGGTCCATTGTTTTTGTGCTTCTATTTTGTGGGTCATTTATGCTGCTTTTGCGTACACACATTCATGCATTCATGCATGCACGTGCATTCATACACAGAAGTGAAATAAATGTTGTGCCTTAAACATTCACAAGGATATTTTATTTATTTTTGGCATTCCAACTGTGCCTCTGACCTGCTACAGACTCCTACAGAATATGGTGCCTTTGGTGGTAGACCACCCAAGTTTTAGGTGTGCAAAAGTGATGGAACAGATAGTCTTAACGTGAAAGAATTAAAATAAGACGGGGAAGGCATGGGGGGGTGGGGTTCTCCCTTCAATCTCCTCTTCAGTAAGTGAAATGCTGTTTGATTGAGTTAAGGTCTGGTGATTGACTTGGCTAGTCTAAAACCTTCCACTGTCCAACCCCGATAAAGTCATTTCTTGTGTTGACAGTGTGTTTTGTGTCATTGTCTGGCTGTATGATGAAGTTTCTCCCGATTATATTGGATGCTTTTCTCTGTAATTTAGAGGACAGATTGTTTCTGTAAACCTCTGAATTCATTGTGCTGCTACCACCATGAGTTACATCACAAATAACATTAGTGAGGCCATTACAGAAGCAGCTATGCAAGCCCAAGCCATGAAACTACCTCCACCATGTTTCACAGATGAGCTTGTATGTTTTGGCTTTTCCATCACTTTACTTGAACTTAATCTTGGGTACAGAAATTTTGTGGCTCGTCTCTGTATTTCTTTGCTAATTCCACTCTGGCTTTTTGATTCTTACTGTTGATGAGTGGGTTGCATCTTGTGGTATGGACTCCATATTTCTGCACTTGAAACCTCCTTCAAATGGTGGATTGAGATACCTTCACCCCTACCCTTTGAAGGTTGTTGGTGATGTTACTAACTATTGTTATGGAGTTTTTCTTCCTAACTCTCACAATTTTACCGACACCAACTACTGTTGTTTTCCTTGGCCAACCTGTTCCATAACAGGTTGTTTGTGCTGTGCACTACTGGTTTCTTTCTTTTTCAGGACATTCCAAATTGTTGTATTGGCTATGCCCAATGCCTTTGCAATGGCACAAATAGATTCCCTCTTTTCTCAGCTTCAAAATGGCTTTCTTTTCTTCCATAGACAGCTCTCTGATCTTCAAGTTGGTTTATCCATTTTACAAAGAAATGCGATCTTCACAGGTGAAACATGTGGCTCAAACCAAGAGTAGACATTCAGAGCTATCAATTCTTTAAATGATCAATTTAACAAATCACACCTGGGCAGCAAGAAACACCTATCAGTCACATGCTCCAATATTTTTGATCACTGGAATAAAATGGGTGGGTTCAAACAAAAGGCGCCAAGTTGTTTAACAACTCTAAATGTAAATATAAGGAAATTAAAGCTAGAATTGATCTGTTGTCTCCTTCCTCTTTTGAGCTCAAACCTCAATATACAATATAATTTGTCTTGCCATTCCTATAGTCTGGAGGGGATGGTAAATGTCAATGTTCCTTGTCATTCGCCAGCTTAGCTAGAAGATTCTAAGGAGTGCTGTATGATGCCAGTATTTATGGCAAAATATTATCATACTTCACTCTATGACCTTGTTGGAAAAACATAACAGTGATGGACATAAAAATAATGGCATATATATTTGCATTGCTAGTTCTTATGAATTAATTGAGAATTGTTTTAATTGCAGATCTTCAATGACTCTGTCCATGGCCATATAAAGATGCATCCACTGCTGGTGGACATCATTGACACACCAGAGTTTCAACGCCTGAGGAACATCAAGCAGATGGGAGGAATCTATTATGTCTTTCCAGGAGCTTCTCACAACCGCTTTGAGCACTCCCTCGGGTAAAAATGTCAACACATTCATATGAATAGGAAACTATGTAAGGTGGAGGGTAGTGGCCGCTAATGTGGGGAACAAATAATACAAATTTTAATGATAAAATACTTGAAGACATTTTGATACAGTATACAAAAACAGCAACAATTATGGGACTAGGTTACTGTAACAGTAGAGATGCAGAAGGCAGGTTATATTTAGTATATGCCCTTATCCAGAGCAACTTACAATTATATCATTTATACAAATGAGCAGTTGAGGGCCTTACTCATGAGCCCAGCAGTGGCTGCTTGGTGGTACTCAGGATAGAACTCACAACCTTCCAAACAGTAGTCCAACATCTTACCAACTGAGCTACCACTTCACTAGATCACTGCCTAGAGATTTAATTTCCAAAAGCAATACTCAAAAAACCAAAACAGTCTAGGGTCATCTACAAAAGGCTAATAATAACTAAGTCCAATGGATACGTAGTCAAAAACCAAGCAGAGGTCAAAAGCACAGATAATTCAGAGAATCAATACCAGAGGATAATTTAAACAAAACAACAAGAAAATCAGAACAGAGAGCAAGGGTCATTTATTGAAAAGCATAGATTATATAAACGGCTCAGACCTTACATGAATACAAGTAATCAGCAAGGCTTTAAGTCTGGCCTAGTGTCCATTTGTTTTAAATGCTTTCATGACAGGAAGTGAATGTAACAACTGAGGAAGAGTTCTTAAAACTCAGGAAGGATGCCCTCTGGTGGCATGGTAGTGAAATAACCCCAAAAGACATCACAGAAACACAAACAGACCCAAAAACTGAACCACCATTCAAACGGATGCCTCTAAGTTCTTGGTGGAAATCCGTGATTGAGATCATGAATGCCGTTTGCTGGGATCCAAGATCTTTTTTTTCTGGAACAAATCCCTCCCAGTTCACCAAGTTTAACATGGTGTTGTAAGACTTTCAGAGGAGTGTGTTCAGGAGTTCTAGGAAAATTCTGCCTATTTTAGGTAATGGGTCCATTATTGTGTAAATAGGATCTCAGAAACCTATTGATCTTCTCATTCAAACGCTTCACCTGGCCACTGGATTGTGGGTTGTAACACTGATGATAAGATGTGAGCAAAAAGTTTGCCAAACTGTGCACATGAACTGGAGTCTTGGTTTGAAACAATTTCTACAGGGAGGTTGAATTGCCCGAATAGCCATCATGAATCGTGAACATGATCTTGACTATCGCCATGGTCATGGGAAGTTTGTGGGGTTGTACTAGATGACATGCTTTAGAGAAACAATTGAGAAGGGTTAGAAATGTGGTATTTCATTGTGAGTTGGGGAGGTCATTGATGAACTTATGAACTTCTACATAAGTAGGACCATGGTGTATGTGGGAAGGATTAAGGTTCAATAAGGTCTGTTGGTAGCTGGTGTGGAGTGCGAGACTGAGCACAGACAGTAAAAGCTTTAACAAACGTCTCAACATAAGAAAATATAGATTGTCACTTCTCAACTAACATTTTGGTCCAATAAATGCCTGAATGATCAGCGCTGAGGGACGTGTGCACCCAATGGATCACCAACTCATGCATATTCTGTGAGACATCACTTTTCCAGCAGGGCACTTGCAAGGAAATGGATCATCTGGTAGGGATCACTGGATGTCTTCCATGATGTTCAAATTAATGTGTTCTTAAAAAAGGACTTGGGGAGGATAGTGTCAAAGAGAGTTTTGGTAGGTGTGGCTTCATGTAACCGTCATCATGCATTGGTATTCTTTGACCCAGGTCTGTAAGTTCTAATGAAATTAAAGCAATTGAAAAAGAGGGCTGGTCTGGCTTGATGTGGATTCACTCATTTAACAGACATTACATATACAAGATTTGCTGATCAGTGAGGATGCAGAAGGGATGTTCAGATCCCTAGAGCCAATATCATCATTCCTCTTTCCTCATTCCTCCTGATTTTTTAGAAGAAGGGACACAGGTTTGGAGGATTACCATGATGTAGAGATAGTACAGCTCCTATGCTATTTTCAGAGGCTTCTATCTCGATCGCCAATGGGAGAGAATGATCAGGATGATGTAGAATGGATGCATTTGTAAATCTTTCTGTGAGCGTTTGGAAAGTTTGAGTGGACTCTCAAGATTTTAATACCTTGAGAAGAGATTTCAATAAATAACCAGCAATGCTATCCAGTGTAGTGTCCATGTGGATGTCTATTAAAAAAATAAAGTTCTTAAAACTCAGGGAAGGGTGCCCTCTGGTGGCATGGCAGTGAACTGTCCTGATATGACAGAATTGTTACAAACCATAACTATGCAACATTATAGTAACAAAATATAAGAAGAAAGAAAGAAAAAAAAAGAATGAAAGAATTAACAGCTCACAGTTGCTATGCAGTTTTAGACAGTGATTTTTTTTATTATTATTTTATTTAATTTTTTTACATTAACTGTTGTTGGGAGCCAACAACTAATTATTTAACTAACAATTAATTATGAACGAATACTGTAGTGTAAATCTATTTTTTAAATTTTATTTTAAAAAAAGGTCATCAATCTACAGTTACTTCCTGTATGCTGCTGGAAACACCCACCAAAATACATAATTATGTAATGTCGTGCAATAATGATACCAAGGGTAATAATACTACATCTTGTTTCTTTTAACAGTGTGGGTCATCTGGCAGGGGAACTCGTACGAAGTCTGAAAGCTCAACAACCTCAAGAAGTTCAAGAAGCTGAAAAAATAACTAGTATTGATATGTTTTGCGTTCAGATTGCAGGATTGTGTCATGACCTGGGTGAGTTATTCATAATAGTAGTGTAGTTAGTTCCGTCCGCGCAGCGGGGCGCATCGGGCAACAAGCATTCGCCAGCGGGCTCGGTCGGAAGCGTCGATTTCCACATCTTCCCACTTGACATCGAGCGCTCGTAGATCCTCCATGAACGTTCGTCGCCAAGTATTCCGCGGCCGCCCTACTCTTCTCTTCCCTCGTGGCGGCGTCCAGCGCAGCGCGATCTTTGCGTGGTGGTGGTCAGACATCCGTAGAATGTGTCCTGCAAAGCGCATTCTTCGTTCTACGACCATTTCTGCCAGGCTGCGGGAGTTTGTTCTTCTTAGAATTTCTTCATTTGAAATACGATCACGGTATGATACACCAAGTATTCTTCTCAGGCATCGTTGTTGAAACACGTTCAGCTTGTGGATGACTGCCCTCGAGCTCTTCCAAGTTTCAGATGCATAGATGGCGGTTGGGATGATGATGCTATTAAACAGGCGAAGTTTGCTGTTGGTGTGGATAGTTCGCCTAGCCCAAATCGGTTGTAGCTGTTGGAAGACTGCAAATGCTCTGCCGATTCTGCGATTGACATCCACGTTAGTCCCACCATCCGCAGCCACAATGCTGCCAAGGTAGGTGAACTGTTTGACTTCTTCGATCAGCTGGTTGCTCACCGTGATCCGCACCGGCGTCATCCGGCCGACGGCCATGACGTTGGTCTTGTCAGTGCTGATCCGTAACCCAACTTTGGCTGCTTCGTGCTCCAGGCTAGTGGTCATCTCCTGTAAGACTTTCCCATTCTGCGCCAATAGCACAATATCGTCGGCGAATTCCAGGTCGGTCAGGCGTCCCTGGCCTCTCCACGGAATTCCAGACGCTGGCTGTGTTAGTGCTCGTCGCATGACGAAGTCCATCATCATGAGGAAAAAGAATGGTGAAAGAATGCAGCCCTGTCTGACTCCAGTCTCGATGGTGAAAAAGGCAGTATGACCTGTGTCCGTCCGGATGCAACAGCTAGAATCCTGATATAAGTTCTGGAAAATGGCGATAAACCGCTGTGGAATGCCATATAGCCGTGCGATGTTCCAAAGCGATTTCCAGTGGACGTTGTCAAACGCCTTCTTAAAGTCTATAAAGTTTACCAAGAGCGGTTTCTGATATTCGGAGCTTTGTTCAATGATGTTTTGAAGAGCAAAGATTTGTTCAGTGCACGACCGACCGCTTCTAAACCCGGCCTGTTCGTCCCGTAGAGCCTGATCGACTGCTCGCAGTATCCGTTTGAGGAGGACGAGACAAAATACCTTGCCTGGAACAGACAGAAGGGTGATGCCTCTCCAATTGTTACAGTCTGCGAGATTACCTTTCTTAGGTAATTTGACGATGACACCCTGTCTCCAGTCATTTGGGACACGTTCCATGTGCCAGCAGTCATTGAGCAGCGTAGTGAGCACCCGTACAACTTCATCACCACCCGCTTTCAGCATTTCTGCCGAGATTTGGTCAAGACCAGGTGCTTTGTTGTTTTTCAGATGACGAATCGCTGCAGCGACCTCAGCATCCATGATGTCGCTCATGTCCACTTCCAGCTCACAGGGAGGAGGAAAGACTGTAAAGTCGTGCGTGGCTACGGGAGCCGGCTGGTTTAGGGTGTCTTTGAAATGTTCCACCCAACGCGCGTCCTGCTCTTCTTTGCTAACTAGCATCCTGCCGGTTGTATCCCTTATCGGCCCAGTGGAACCGCTTCGGGCCCGAGTGAGATCTCTGACCACACGAAAAAGAGTCCTGCTGTCACCCTGGTCCGCAGCCAGTTGTGCTTCAGTGCCCTTCCGGTCCAGCCAGTCCTTCTTGTCTGCTCGGCAACTCCTCTTGACCCTGCGGTCGAGTTCTCGGTACGCCTGCGATGCTTCATTTCGCTCCTCTTCGGTCTTTGCTTGATCGCGCTGACGTTTCTTGACCCGTCTTTCATCGAGCAACGACCATGTCCGGTCCTGAATCCACCGTTCTCGCTGCGTTCCACGCCGTCGACCAATCGTTCTCTCTGCCGTCTCTACGGCAGCATCCTTGATCTGTGCCCATTGTTCTTCGATGCTGGCCGAGTTGTCAAGAATCTGGAATCGATTAGCGAGTTCAATGTGGAAGTGCTCGGCGTTCACGCGGTCCTTCAATTTCTCGGAGGCAAATGACCGAACGGTGTTGCGTCCGGCCACTCTTTTCAATTTTAGTCGGATTGAAGTCAGAAGCAAGTGGTGATCAGATCCGACGTCGGCGCCGCGAAAAACCCGTACGTCACGTAAAGCCGAGCGCCACCGTCGATGGATGCATACATAGTCGATTTCATTGTGAGTGGCCCCATCTGGTGACCGCCACGTCTTTTTGTGAATCCGTTTGTGAATGAAATATGTATTCCCGATGCAAAGGTTGTTAAGATTGCATAGGGATAGGAGACGCTCTCCATTATCGCTCGTTACTGCTGCCGATCCATGAGGTCCGATCACGTTTTCCCAGCCCTGCCGGTCGCTACTGAGTTGCGCATTCATGTCGCCAAGGAGGATCTTTATGTCATGGTTGGGCATAACCGTGATTGTGTCTTGCAGCTGGTCGTAGAAGGCGTCCTTCTCTTCATCATCTGCCTCATTTGTCGGTGCGTAGATTTGAATAACAGTAATTTTAGCATGGCGAGACTGAAATCGGGCGGTAATTATGCGATCACTGATCGGTTTCCATCCAACGAGTGCCTGTGCCGCGGTTTTGCTCAGGACCATCCCGACACCGTGCACGTGATGTTCTTTGGCTCCCGAATACAGGACGATCTTCCCGTCGCTTATCATTTTTCCATTACCCGTCCACCTCATTTCGCTGACACCAAGAATGTCAAGCCGGTAATTGTCGAATTCGTGCAGAAGCTGCTCCAGTCTCCCACACTGGTACAACGTTCGCACGTTCCAGGTTCCAATTCATGTGATCGTATTGGCGTCGAGTATCCCATTTTGCATCGGGCGCTGGACGACCTTTCGGCTTTGCTCCAGCACCGTCATCAAGGGAGAAACAGGGTCATCGCGCCGGTATTGTTTAGACCGCTGGTTTTTGCTTGTTGTTTCCGTAGCAAGATAGATTTTACGGGATCAGGGTGCTAGCCTGATGCCCAACCCTCCTCCTTTTTCACCCGGGCTTGGGACCGGCGTCGGCGGAGATTATTCATAATGCATTAGTCTATAACAATTAGATTAACAGAAATCAAATTTAAATCCAGATGCAACCAGAATCTGTTTGTGTGACTTACTAACACAAGATAATAACATATATTATAATATAATTATGACATATTTAATAAAATAAAATATCCCACAGCTTAGATAAACTATGTAGTTGGCATGACTTCACAATTATACTGAGGATTTCATCTGTTTATATACTGTGTCACGTTTCAAGGTAGGGTTCGGAAGCAATGGCAGATATAGAACATTTTATTAAACAAATAAACAACAAAACAAAGACACTAAGACAACTTGGCAAAATACTGTGGCAAGAAAAAAACATGGAACACAGTAGTCTAGGACAAACCAGAGAAGCAGTGCAAACAGAGAAGCAGTGCAAACAGTGACTATATATATGAGTGCTCATTAACAGAAACGTGATTCAGGTGCAGGTGGTCATGTGCCATATTGTAGTCCAGTGCAGTGGCTGATGGGAACTGAAGGCCAGAGTTACCTCCTTGATATAGGACACACTGTATGGTGTAAGCAGGAAGTGTAACTGATACTGTTTGCAGCATTACAATAGTGTCCTTTTCTCAACAGTGCATGCATAGGCCTTTATTCCTGCAAATTATTTTTTCTTTAGTAAAAGAAAAACAAATTAGTAGAATTTGGAGGCTTTTTAAACAAATACTTGCATGCTCCACCTCCATAACTTTACAACTATTGTCACGTAATGGAGTTGAGGACAGATGCAAATGCAGATAACTTTATTATGTGAGAGACAGGCAGACAAATCCAAATCGTGAAACATAGACGTGGTCATAAACATATTTGTGGGGGACACTCCATGGCAAACCCATTTGAATTCTTCAAGAGTTTTGTTGTAGCTGTTGGACATGAGCTCTGAAACGATGAAATTGGGAATTAGAAACTAGAAGAGTTAAAACCAGGGTGTACAATGTGACACATGAAATAAAGCTTGGACTTAACTAAACAGAGGGGCTAACACAGAACTAGTGAATGCTATCAAAAAAAAAGCATTAATAGGATGAGGTGGAGACAGGGCTAGACTAAAACAGTACTCAAAGAGAAACACAAGTGTAACTACATTAGATTTGTCACCATGGGAACAACAATGCAATGGTGGAAACTGTAACATAAATATTGTCCATTTCACTGTTTTGTAATAGGCATTATATATAACTGATGTAATTGTGAAAATTAATCTGTAAAGTCTGTTTTTCAAATGAAGGTCATGGCCCGTTCTCACATTTATTTGAAGAAGTCGTGAAGGAGCTAGCAGAGAGAATGGTAACTGAACAATTTGTGTAACTTTAAATTTACCACCAGGTTAAATTTGATTATTTCATTTAAATAGCTAAAATAAGGTTTAATATAGAGTTATTTCTTTTATTTTTGCTGTTTTTGTTCTCTTCCCAACAAGGTCTCAGAAACAGGAGAAAGTGAAACTACAGAAGCTTTAAAAAACTGGAAGGTGAGGATTTTGTGATTGTAATCAAAACAAATATTTTATTTATTTCCAGTCTCGGAGTTCAGCTTGTTCATTTGAAGAGATCTGATGTAAATGGTACATTATCATTAAACAGTAGTTAAATAATACATATTGATTGATATTGCTATATTGATATTGATAGTGATATAGTAATTTATATTGCTCTTTTAATTTTTTTTATATTATTTTTATTGTATAGCATGAAGAACAATCAGGCAAAATGTTTGAACAGCTGATCAAAAATGGCATTAAGGAGAAGATGAAGAATGGACATTATAAAGATGAACATAATGAAGGCTTAGAATTTCAAGACAAAGACTTCGAGTTCATCCATGAGCTTATTGAAGGAACACGACCTTCTACTGACGTAATAATAACAAAAATACATATATACTGTACATACATGCATACATATATACATACAAGTCACAGACTTAAAGTAACTAGTAACACGATAAGATAATATTTCGCCAGTAAACAATGGCACACAGAGAAAATAAAAGGCAAATCAAGTTCTTTGGTTGTAGCTCTGGGAGAAGGCTTAAAGGTCTTCAAGTAGAACTATTTTAATGAAGCTAAGAACCCCTAATTATCTAATGATCACCTAAAGAAGAACCATTTTTCTAGGAGTGTATGTGGGTCAAAAAGGCTATAGGTATAAGGTTCAAATAAGACACTCTCACAGTCAATTTCTGTTTGTTGTTGTTGTTGTTTTTTATTATTATTATCTGTATACGGTTTGCCTCATGCAGTCACTCAACAGAGAAAGACATGAGAGAAAGTCCTACTTGTATGAGATTGTGGCCAATAAAGAGACAGGTATTGATGTTGACAAAATGGATTATTTCAGTAGGTGAGTTTGGCTTGTGCATATTTTTTGCGTGAAATGCATGTTTGGTTTTAATTAATGAAATTCAATGTTACTTTTTCACAAAAGATATAATACTGTATATGCTATGTATCTATATTTCCTTTCCCAGAGATTGTCACCATGTGGGGATGAAAAGCAACTTCTCACATGAGCGCTATGTGATGTTCGCACGAGTTTGCACCAACGAGAAAAATGAAACGCACATCTGCACAAGAGATAAGGTAAGCGTATAAGTGAAGGAATCTTTTTATACACAAAGACATTTGATATTAAAACATAATTATTTTTTCCTCTTTTCATTCTTTAAGGAAGCGATAAACATGTATGAACTCTTCCATAATCGATATCTGCTTCACTACAATGTCTGCCAGCACAGAGTTAAGGTGGCAATAGAAACAATGTGAGTTAACTTGGTAAATAAACTCACACTGACATTTCATGTGAGATTTAGGCAAATGTCAGTTGTAGTGCTGGTCAAACATAGAATTTTAGACTGTTGCCAGTGATAGCAGTAATTATCATTTTATTTTATCAAGTTACACACACCTGTTTTGATCATGTTTTTCCCCTCATATTTTTAGGATTGTTGATGCGCTTTTGGCAGCTGAAGGTCACTTTAAGTTGGGTGACAAGACAATCTCTGAGGCAGTTATAGACCCTAAAACATACCTGAAACTCACAGGTTTACACTACATTTCTCTGAAATAATAAATTACCAGTAAGACATTAATATCTTATATCTTATATCTACTGGAATTGGTCTTGTATAGTTTTCTCTCTTTTTTCAGATGACATTCTTCGGGAAATCATGAGGTCAACAGACAACAGTCTCAAAACAGCAAGGAAAATTATTAGGAGAATTGACAAGCGCAAGATTTACAAGTTTGTCGGTGGCAAAATATTCCAGAAAAAGGATGTGAAACATTTGGACAGTGCTGAAAACCGGAAAGTTAGTCACACACATTTTTTCCAACATTCATTATTATAGATTCCTCCTTCAACCTCCACACCAGATTCTTTTGAGATGCTACTGTAAGTAATTATTTAACGATACAGTGGGGGAAAGAACACGTGAACTTTTTTTTTCAGTAAATATATTTCCAATGAGGCTATTCACATGAAATTTTCACCAGACTTTTGGTGAAATCCACACATATAAAGAAATAAAAACATTAAAGTCCATAAATGAAGTTATGTGTAATAAAGAGGAATGACACAGGAGAAAAATATTATACACACTAACTGAAATTTATTAAATACTTAGTGGAGAAGCCTTTGTTTGTAATGACCGCTTCAAGACGTTTTCTGTATGAAGAAATTAATCAGTCGCAGTATTCAGGTGTGATTTTGGCCCATTCTTCTAAACATATTGTCTTTAAATCTTGTTCAACTGGATTCAAGTCAGGTGATTGACTGGGATATTCTAACACTCTAATCTCACGGTAAAAGGCTCCATTTATTGTTCCTTCAATTATATGAAGTCTACCAGAACCATACGATGAAAAACATCTCCACACCATGATGCTTCCACCTCCAAACTTCACTGTTGGTGTAGTGTTTTTAGGGTGATGTCAGTGCCATTTCTTCTCCAAACATGGTGTGTAGTATGACAGACAAAAAGTTACATGTTGCTCTCATCTGACCAGACTACACTCTCCCAGTATTTCATAGGCTTGTCCAAATGAGTTGTAGCAAACTTTAAATGAGCTTCGACATGCCTTTTTTTAGTAATGGAGTCTTGCGGGGTGAGCGTGAGCACTGGACTGCATTGCCTATAGTTTTCTCTGTGATGATGGTACCTGCTGCCTCCAAGTGTTTCTGGAGCTCTTTCCAAGTGGTCCTTGAATCTTGAGCTACTCTTCTGACTATTTTTCTGACTCCCTGGTTAGAAATCTTGCGAGGAGCTCCTGTCCGTGGCCGGTTGATTACGGAGTTAATCCACTTGTGGATAATGACCCCAATGGTGCTTACTGGAGGATTCAGAAGTTTTGAAATACGTCTGTATCCGATTCCATTCGCAACAATAAGGTTGTGAAGGTCTTGGGAGAGCTCTTTGCTTTTACCCATCATGAGATGTTTCTTGTGTGACACCTTGGTAACGAAAAGCCTTTTTATAGACCATCAATTTACTAACCCGGCTGATATTAATTTGCACTGATAGGGGGTATAATTACTTTCTAACTACTTACGGATTTTAGCTGGTTCCTTGCCTTACCTTACCTTAGAAAACTGCTTTTTCTTAGCATGTTCAACACTTTTTCCCATGTCACTCCTCTTTATTACACATAACTTTATTTATGCACTTTAACGTTGTGAATTTTTTTATATTTCCATATTTCTCGAGTTAATACTGATGTCTGGTGAAAATTTCATATGAATAACCTCATTGGTGTCATGATCCTGTGCGTGATGGAGTTGAGGATGGATGCAAGTGCAGTAAAAGCCGTTTAATAGAGAGAGACAGGCAGACAAATCCAAATCATTAGACAGAAGCGTGGTCAAAACAGGCAATGGGTCAGGCGATCAGCAAACAGGGCGAGATAAATAGGGCGAGGCTAGAATCAGAGTTGGGAAATAAGAAACGAGGTCAATGAACATGAAACGAAACGAGACGAAAACAAAGAACAACCGCTTGGTAAAGAGCTAAACTCAATTCTACACAAAGTCATAGTGTTTAAACAGTCTCTAATATACTGTGGTGTGAGTGTGTGGGAGATTGGAAACAGGTGTGTGTGATTAGAATTCCGGAGAAGGTGAACGTGTGTTGAAGAAGTGTAGTCCATGGTGGCCATGTTTGTAGGCTGCAGTGCAGGATGGGAAATGTAGTCACTGGTTTGCTGTGACATGACAATTGGAAATATATTTACTTTAAAATATATTTATACATATATAAATATATATACTATATATACTATTATACATACATATATATATATATATATATATATATATATATATATATATATATATATATATATATATATATATATATATATATATATATATATATATATATATTTAAAAATGTTGACGTGTTCAATACTTATTTGCCCCACTGCACTTGCTCATTACTTTAAAAATACATCAGTTTCAGAAACTTTATTATGAGGATTAGATAATTTTGAAGATAAATTGTGTTAAATGGATATCCAGAGATATGAAGGTATTAAAGAAGAAATAGCATGTCACAGCTACCAATGAATTCAGACTTCAGCCTTACCTGGTCTTATACTCAGATTTTGTAGTATTTGCAGAATGGTGTGTGTGTGTGTGTGTGTGTGTGTGTGTGTGTGTGTGTGTGTGTGTGTGTGTGTGTTACTAGGCAGTGGTAAAGAAGTGGCTGGAGCTTATTCAAAAAGGCTCAACAAGACCTGTAAGTGGGATTTTGTGGTTTATGCTGTTTTTGGTCATCAGCTTAAAAATCTAAAGTCATTTTAAATTTTTGTGTTTTACTGATTTTTATCCAGGAAGAGAGTACATTAGACAGTTACCGAGTTAGCCATAGTTGTTAAGTTTTGAGTTTTTTTGTTTTGTTTTTTTTATTTTTATTTTTCAGCACAAATCAAAAACATTGTGGGGTCCATAGAGGTGCTGAGTTTTCTAACACTGTGTGTGTGT
The DNA here is from genome assembly GCF_001660625.3 of Ictalurus punctatus. Lineage (NCBI taxonomy): Eukaryota > Metazoa > Chordata > Actinopteri > Siluriformes > Ictaluridae > Ictalurus > Ictalurus punctatus. Next base: position 3,374,651 of record NC_030437.2, read on the forward strand.
GTGTGTGTGTGTGTGTGTGTGTGTGTGTGTGTGTGTGTGTGTGTGTGTGTGTGTGTAAGTGCAAGTGCAAGTGCAAGAAATGGCAGGAGTGGTTCAAGAAGAAACAAATCAGTGAAAGCAAATTTTTTGTCAAGGTAAGTGACAAAAATAATATAAAACACCTATAATATTTACAACATTTATATTAATATTTTATAACATTTATATATTAAAGTGCAGTATGTACAGTCCACTAATCATAACACTAATAACATACATGGAGTCAGAAAGTTACACTGCACACTTTTGTGTTGTGCATGTGCCATTTTACCCACCTAAAGTGACAAAATCTCTTATTCACAAAAGTATTCAGACCCTTTTAAATGTCTTTAAGTGGCCCAGCTAAAGCCCAGACTTAAACCCCATCAAACATCTGTAGTGAGACCTGATGATTTCAGTTCGCAAATACTCTCCATCCAATCTGACAGAGCTTGAGAGGCTCTGCCATGAAGAATGGGATAAACTGCCCAAATTCAAAGCTTATAGAAACATATACAAGGAGATTTGTAGATGTAATTGCTGTCAAAGGGGCTTCTACAAAGTATTGAATATAGTGTCTGAATACATAGCCAGCGCTAAGGGAAGAATTCATTATTTTTCGAAGAGGTTTGATTGCTTCTGGCAGTATCTGTTTGAGGAAACGTGTAGGTAAGAGATCTAGTATAAAAGCTGATGATTTTGATGATTTTGATTATCGAAATTAGTAAAATTAGTTTGGTCTCTCGAAGGGGAGTAAAACATTCTAATCGCTGGTCTGATATGGTTATATATTGTTATCTACATGGTTAATCTGATTGTCTAGCTGTCTATCTGTCTACCCTAACAATCCTGCCTCAAATCTACTCCAATTATCTATAAAGCCCACATTGTTTTTGGAGCAGCACCTGGACATCCGGCAGCAACTATAACCTGCTGTAAGCTACATCGCCACGCTGTATTGGATTGGGGCATATTACTTCATCGGACATCACCTTCGCTAATTTAAGCACCTAGACAATGTTACTCTTAGTAACCGCTGACTGACAAAGGTGTACATCATTAACTCCTAAGTGAAAAACTACCTTTGAAAACCTATGCTATGCATAACAGTCTAGGATTACCCTGGATCCTGCACATCCTGCACTCAACACACTGAATAAGCTGAATGTCTGCCATGTTGAATGTTAAATGTACCTTCATCATTATGAGTGATTAAGTGTAGATTGATGGTAGAACTGGTAATAGTAATATATATATATATATATATATATATATATATATATATATATATATATATATATATATATATATATATATATATATATATATATATATTCAAAATGAAATCCACAAAACCATAAAGTGTGCAACAAGTAAAGGGATCTGAATACTTTCTGAATCCACTGTATATGCATGTTACTCTTTCAGAAGACAATTAAGTAATTACGTTTGCACACCAGCTATGCAACAATTGCATGGAAGAAATATGGGCAAAAATAGTTCAAATGCCTTCAATTACTTTAGCCAAATCTTACATTTGTACTGTTGCTTAATGCTAAAACATATTTAGTAATTGTCGTTTTCATCCATTACAGCTTGTCAGATTGAATTATGGAAAGGACGACAAAGATCCAATCAAATCTCTTGGATTCTACAGGAAGAACAAGCCACACAAATCAGTGAAACTGTCCAGAAATGAGGTAGATCTGTATTATCTTTATTAATCTATCCCTTCTACACATGACTGTAGATTGTTACCTATTTCAAAACTATACACTTGACCTCTTCATAAACATAATGTGTCTGTGGGTTCTGAAATTACTTTATGAATTTATATAATTAAAGGTCTGCAGCTGGTGAGGGTGTAATTTAGCACGGGTCAGCATGGTGATGTTGGGGTTTGGGGGTGAGCCAGATGGGTAATGACTGATTGGGTACACTTGCAACAGTTGAACAAAAGTTTTGCCTAAGTCAGGGTGTAAAGTTGCTCCTAAACCAGATGTTAAGAGGAGGCCAAATGTGAATGGTTTTGTAATTACATCTGGAAGCCCACTGTTCTGATGGGTTCTCGTGCAACATTTTATTAACGTTTAGTACAGTAATAACATTCCTGACATTTTAGTAATAAGCCATAGCAACAAAGGAGAGTGAAGCAGCTACAATCTGCATTTGAATATGTTCAACGACAGAATAAATTATAACAACATTAATAGTCAAATGTTTTAAATATTTTGTGATGTACCTTTCTATGACCTTGCCTTGATATTTTCCCGTTATGTGGTCTGATGTAAAAAAAAAAAAAAAAAAAAAAAAAACATTTGTAGTTTATCCTCTGATCCTCTTTCATTGGCTCTGGTCAGGCTACGAGAACTGGAGACTGGTAAGAAGTCGGGGCATGTAGGTTGGGCAGCTGCTGGAAGTTCATTGCGAGCTGATTCAGCACATGCACTGCTAACTGTAGTTGTTCTCCTATTGACTTCTCTGTTACAGATCCAGTGTTTTAATTATTTTGCATCTCTGCAGGTTTCATTCATTCTGCCCACAATCTTTGCCGAAATCAAGGTCATGCTGTTCTACAAAGGTAATGGAAAGCTTCCAAAAAACCCACCCATCAGAGAATTCTGGGAGTTAGTGGAGAAGGATGATGTAAGGGAAGACTCAAGTGATGAATCATGTGAGGATTCCAGCGAGGAATCGAGTGAAAATTCAAGTGATGATGAGTAGCAGGAAGAAGTCTACTCTATAATGTTCGTGAAAAAATTTGAGTTGAAAAAAAAGAGTTTATTTTGACTTGGCTAATGTGGAGAAAATAAACTCACTTGTGCATGGTGGTTGCAGGAATATTGATCTAAAATTCATATAGTGTGCATTTGATTTTCTGTACATGTAGGGTAGGTTTCTTTTGGGGATTTTCTGTAACTTTTGATGTAGTTGACATTGTGAATGATTTTGGTACTTCACACATTTTGGTACACGGTTTATTATAAAAGAATGATCAAGAATAACTTAGTAATCATTGTGTTATACATTAAGAGGGTTACAAGTCAAAGCTTATAAAACTAAGCATGTTTTTTTCTGTTATCTCAAATTTATGGCTATGTTTCAACTTTTATTTCATGTACTTATCTTAGGGGATTGTGGCATCTGAATTACATATTAGCATAAGTAATATAATCATGTTTCATTTATAAGTCACATGCTATGGTTTGATCTGTTTTTTGGTTGTTGTTGTTTTTTTGGGGGGTGGGGCATTTTTTTGTTTTAGATTTTAGCATATACAAAGTTAAACGAAATAAAAAGTTTAAGACACCGGTGATTGGCTGTGTGATGAAAGAATTGTGTGATTAAAAAAATATCTTAATTTGCGTGTCTGTTGTTCTCACTTTGTAAGAAACATGCATAACGCCACACTGCTCAGAACCAGAGCACAACCAATAATTATATTAATGGCCACACATTAGCAGAAGCGCTGCTCACATAAACAGATTTTTTATTTTATTTTTTTGTGTGTAATCAGTGATACGCTGAAGCTGTCTTTAAGGAGTCATTTACATAACATTTATGGAAGGAGTCTCCGTTTCCAGCATCAGTGCTTTATAAAGTTGTAAATTTATGTTTTCTGACTTAAAAAGTCTTCAAGACAGAAGACAAGCTGTGGGCTTTTTTTTCTCTCTCTCTTTTATATTAATTTAGAGAGAGTTGCTTCACAGACATTCCACAACATTAACTATCCATGGAAAAAAGTTTCTTTAATAAATAAAACAATTCTTGGTCTTAGCAAAATGCTAACATTCATTTAGTGGCAATACTTTAATATAATTCTGCATATATATATATATATATATATATATATATATATATATATATATATATATATATATATATATATATATATATATATAATATATAATTATAATGATAGCTGTAACATTTTTGAAGACAATTATTATCTATTTTGACTGCAGAAACTTTTCTACTGGTCTCTGCTAAGCTCTTCTACTGAATACTAAGCTCTTGTCTGCCCTCGTCATACTGTACGTGTCTTTGGTTTTTCTCTGGGGTACAGAGAGTATCCATCATGCTGTAAATGCATGTACTTAGTGAAAATGTGTTTACTTTAAACCTTAGTTTGGATGGAAGTGTTTTAGGAGTGAAAGCTGGAAGGCTAGACAGTTAAAGCTGTAATACTGATAATCCGTCTTGGCACATTTAAGTACACTCAACACATTTCAGTCAGTGATTTGGGAGCCCTATGCAAAATATAGGAATGGGGATCTCTTTTCAATGTTTTAACATTACAGTATCTCACAAAAGTGAGTACACCCCTCACATTTTTGTAAATATTTGATTATATCTTTTCATGTGACACACTGAAGAAATGACACTTTGCTACAATGTAAAGTGGTGAGTGTACAGCTTGTGTAACCGTGTAAATTTGCTGTCCCCTCAAAATAACTCAACACACAGCCATTAATGTCTAAACCGCTGGCAACAAAAGTGAGTACACCCCTAAGTGAAAATGTCCAAATTGGGCCAAAGCGTCAATATTTTGTGTGGCCACCATTATTTTCCAGCGCTGCCTTAACCCTCTTGGGCATGGAGTTCACCAGAGCTTCACAGGTTGCCACTGGAGTCCTCTTCCACTCCTCCATGATGACATCACTGAGCTGGTGGATGTTAGAGACCTTGTGCTCCTCCACCTTCCGTTTGAGGATGCCCCACAGATGCTCAATAGGGTTTAGTCCATCACCTTCACCCTCAGCTTCTTTAGCAAGGCAGTGGTCGTCTTGGAAGTGTGTTTGGGGTCGTTATCACACTGGAATACATGCTGGGATTATGCTCTGCTTCAGTATGTCACAGTACATGTTGGCATTCATGGTTCCCTCAATGAACTGTAGCTCCCCAGTGCTGGCAGCACTCATGCAGTCCCAGACCAGGACACTCCCACCACCATGCTTGACTGTAGGCAAGAAACACTTGTCTTTGTACTCCTCACCTGGTTGCCGCCACACACCCTTGACAACATCTGAACCAAATAAGGTCTCATCAGACCATCGGTCTTGGTCTCGTCAAACCACAGGACATGGTTCCACTAATCCATGTCCTTAGTCTGCTTGTCTTCAGCAAACTGTTTGTGGGCTTTCTTGTGCATCATCTTTAGAAGAGGCTTCCTTCTGGGACGACAGCCATGCAGACCATTTTGATGCAGTGTGCGGCGTATGGTCTGAGCACTGACAGGCTGACCCCGCACCCCTTCAACCTCTGCAGCAATGCTGGCAGCACTTATACATCTATTTCCCAAAGACAACCTCTGGATAGGACACTAAGCAAATGCACTCAACTTCTTTGGTGGACCATGGCGAGGCCTGTTCTGAGTGAAACCTGTCCTGTTAAACCACTGGTCTTGGCCACCGTGCTGCAGCTCAGTGTCAGGGTCTTGGCAATCTTCTTATAGCCTAGGCCATCTTTATGTAGAGCAACAATTATTTTTTTCAGATCCTCAGAGAGTTCTTTGCCATGAGGTGCCATGTTGACCTTCCAGTGACCAGTATGAGGGAGTGTGAGATCGATGACACCAAATTTAACACACCTGCTTCCCATTCACACCTGAGACCTTGTAGAACTAACAAGTCACATGACATCGGGGAGGGAAAATGGCTAATTGGGCCCAGTTTGGACATTTTCACTTAGAGGTGTACTCACTTTTGTTGCCAGCTGTTTAGACATTAATGGCTGAGTGTTGAGTTATTTTGAGGGAACAGCAAATTTACACTGTTACACAAGCTGTACACACTACTTTACATTGTAGCAAAGTGACATTTCTTCAGTGTTGTCAAATGAAAAGATATAATCAAATATTTACAAAAATGTGAGGTGTATACTTACTTTTGTGAGATACTGTATGTAATAAGAACTGTTTCTGGACATCGCATTGAATCATCCACCAGAACTAACACAAAGCGATAGCCTCAGATACACCTTTCCTAATGGTTCAACGATGTCCATGGCAATTTTTTTTTAAGTGGAGGGAGGGAGAGAGCAGGAAAAAAGAGAGTGGCCTGGACCAGGAACTGTCACCAAGTGATCTTCCGCCAACTGAATGGCTTCAGCCAGTAGCACAAACTGCTCCAGTACCACCAGCTCGATGATCCAATCTGCCTCTTGCCCCTCTGCCATCAACCACAAGACCTTCAGCCGCTGAGCGTAGGTGATGGAGCAACCGATCTCGGAGAGCTGCAGAGACCAGAAGCACTAGTGATGCTTCTCAGATGTGTGGCCGACATGCCACAGGACCACCCTGACACAGGATTACTCTAGCTACGTCCATGGCGGCAGCTGCTTTGTTTCCTCCGATAGCAAGAGGTGGATATGCAGAGCCCATTCCACCTACGGACATCCTCACACAGCTGCTACATGCTCGAAGTGCTCCAGGAAAGCCTCCAGATCATCCATGGTGGCCATCTTCATGAGCTTCACATGTGGCATGGGCTGCAGCAGAATCTGAAGCACCCTTTAGCTCTCAGCCTGCTCTTACGCGAAGGCTTCAAAGTGCAGGCTAAAATCCAGGTTTAGGTGGAGCATTGGGGCACACCAACTGAGAGTTTAGAGTCCATGCTAACATTTTGGCATGTGTGTACAGGTACATGAGTGTCTACATGAGTGTACAGGCTCGATAGAAAATTTCCTTTTGGACAACATAAAGTTGATCGACCAAGTCTAAATAGGATGAAGTCTAAACCTCTGATTACTGTAATATTCTTCTAGTTATTGTGTAGATAGGAAACTATGGCATGATTATATAAAGCTAATTTTACTTAGATATTAATGGTCTAATTCTGTAGATTTTAGTGGTCATGACCTCTGACTAGAAATAACGTTACTATAACTAAGCGTTACTATCTAAGGGCACTATTAAAGTACTATTTAGGAAAGCGTAAGCATGGGGCGGTTGTCTAAACAGTATTTGTCAATTACCTCTGGCTAATGACCAAGACTGGCAAGTTTGTGACCATGAGATCCGCGTTCATAACCGGCGCGAGACTCGACATGGAATCCGAATGAACGAGCACAATTTAAAGTATAGAATTATCTAGAATTAATCAAATGTAGAAGATCAAAAGTATCAAAATGCAAAAAGCTAAGAAATAAATACAACATTGAGGTTTTTACAATTGGAGTCAGATGTAATTTAAGAGAGAGTCAAGAAGATTTGGAATGACAAATTTAATAATCAAAATGTATTCACATCATTTCAAAGAGACAGAAGCACGCGGTAATCCTTCCACCACGTCATTGGATATTGTTGTTGGACCAATGAGTGGACCCCTACAGCACCAACCGCCACAACTGCCTTTTATGTGAATTACCCTGTCTGGTTTTGTGATTTCACACCTTTTATTATCCATGTCTCTATATATTCTGTGTACAGATATCTGGCTGCAACCTTGCCCTTGTCTCTCAAGTGCAATATTAACACAGAACTTGTTACGCCACGGCCAGCAGATGGCACTGCGGCACGGCTTCTGACTGGTCACGTGACTCTTTTGTTTTCGTTCGCTTTCCGCTTGGACATTGAATTAAGTTTGATCATGTCTCTGATTTGCCCCAGGTGTCCATGTTTTGGTTTGATTAGGTTTGCTATTTAAACTCCCCGTGTGACTGCGCCCTTCGCGCAGTATTATAGTTGGTATAGTTTGTACCAAACGTCTGATGCGGTTCCCGGTTATGTTTGATTACGATAGTGAATGCGTTAGCATGTGGTCTGGTTTCGTGCCCTGCTCTAGTTTCAAGCCACGATACCAGTTTCTTGTTTTCCTGGTGAAGACCGCGTTTCCTGTGTTTGTTTGTCTACTGTTAATAAAGACTTTGACCTGCATCTGTCTCCAGTCCCGATACGTAACAGAACCCTTCCAAAATATATATTTATTATTTTCTGTGAAAGTTTTCAGAAGGCTTCGCTAGTATGCACTGCCTAGCATAACATATTTTAACATAAAAATTAGTTTGTCATTTTTGCAGAATTTCAGAACGTCAGCAATCAAGAAAGTGTCCAAGTTTTAGTGGAAACACTCAAAATTGCCTATTACTTAGGATATTTCACTCATTTAAAAGACACAATCCTTTGTAGACCCTCTTTGTGAATCAACTGCACATTACCTCAGTGGATTTAAGATAAATTCTAAGTATAAGGTATTATTTGTGTGATTATTTGTTTTCTTTTTTGTTTATTTATAGGTCCAGCAAGCTAGAGGTCACAAGCTTCTTTAGTGAAGCTAACTATTTAGCAGATTATTTTCTTTTCAGTGTTATATGGCATAAACTTGTATCATGTTGTGACCATGATTTTGGAAAACTCTTGATAGTCTTGAGGAGAGACTGAGGAATAAACAGAAGGTCAGAGCCAGACCGTGTGTTGTGGTCAAAACTTCCAGACCATGCACACAATTGGCATGTTTGGTAAAAACTGGACTGTGTACAAATGTACTGTAAAATGTGTTGATGCGTAAAAACCCACTGTAAATTCGTTGATGTTTTGGTGCTATTTTGTGGAGGTTGTAAAGATGAGTTCTGTTAAGCACCAGGATACTTCAGCCCAAAACCTAATTGCCTCTGCCAGAAGGTTTAGATTTGTGACCATGCCAGTATAACCATGTGTGTATGTGTGTGTCCATTTTTATTTATCAAACTGCATTTCAAATAAGTTTACACTGGCAACCATGCCTAAAAACCTATTTTATATATAATAACATTACTGAATATGAGTGACACTAATTAATATATCCTAATGGTATTTTATTTGAACATTCATAGAAATAATTACAGCAAAATGGCAACTTTTATTGGAGAGATGAATCCAAATAATCTTTGAAAGAAATATTAAACATTACGAAAATGTTTTTTTTTTTTAAACCTACAATATTACCATCCACAAATGTAGTGACACACCCACTTTATGTCACTTACTCTAAAAGTCAATAAAACTATTAATTTCACAATTTAATTACATTTGGCAGCAGCATTGCGATTTCCATAAAACTGCAGCGCTGCTTGCTGAACCAGCTTTTTAGTCTCAAAGCTAGTCATTATAGCCTTCTAAATTTCATTTTAAAAAGATAAATTGCGATTTTAATGATCTTATATCACAGTTTTTTTCATATCAGTTAGGCTACAGGACTAAATTGACCATATTAGTTAACAAGGGCCAAGTTGCTATATGTATATTAGTATAACTATATTCACGATCTTGGAAAGTCATTATTTTGTGCTGCGACTCTGCAGCTCCTGCTGAATGGAGCAGACGCTTTCAGTTTATAGCGTCTGTTGAACATTCTCCAACTGAACTAAATAGTTTTTATTAATGTAAAAAAGCAAAACGACATTGGGGCGGTGCTGCAGGAGGCAAGGGTAATCAGAACACTGTGTAACACCGACTATCATATGATGCCTTTTTTGCAACTATTTTTGCAACTATCTGTCTCATAGTAGCTCACTTTTTTCACCCATGATAATAAGGAAACTGTCCCCTTTGCTGCCTCCTTCAGTTTTTCTTTAATTTTCTGCCATCTCTGTCTGTTTGGCATTGTGCCTTTGCTGACTAAATAACATACATATACTATAAAAGGGTTACTTGCATGTCTGGATATTTAACGAGCTTGAGTAGCTAGTACTTACTAACACATTGCCTCTCAATCAATTTGAAAACTACTGGCGATAAGCATATAAAATGCTAATAATTAGGAAAAAGTTAGCAGAAGAGCTAGTGGTTTGAGATTACCTGTCTGTCTGTTGACCCTACATGCATCATGATTGCGTCATGACAACGAGGCTATCTGACATCAGATTCGAGTCAGAAAAATAAATAGAAAAATTCTCTGACATTCTTGTGATTAATTTGTTACTGTTGTGTGCATGCTCTCGTGTTAATTTGAATTCAAATGCTTTTTTACATAATATAATTGTTTACTAATTAATGTTGAGGGGGCACTTTTAAATAATTTAGAAAAGGGACATGGGCTCGAGCCCCCAGAGCCCCTGTCCCTCCCCCTTCTGCACGGCCCTGGTCTAGCATAATATATTTTAACATGATAATTACTATAGGAGTGTCAGAATTTCACCAATTAACAACGTGTCCATGTTTTCAGATTATGTCATTGTGGGCAGCCAATTTTTAACAAAGGTGTGCCCAGATCTTGTTTATTTTGATCTGCATACTTTAGGATATATATAGACACCAACCTGTTGTGTGAGTTTCACAGCATCAGGCTGAGAAAGGTAAGCAAAACAAGCTGATACTATATTGTAGTAGTCAATTCTTTACATTTGTTGTTTGATGAACAGTTTCATGGTTTATTATTAACCGTTATTATTGATTATCAATCATTATTTTGTACTTCAGTAGTAAATAAAGATTGAATAGTAAAATAGCTTTTTTTACACCACATTTGTGCTTATGACAAATAAATAGATTTGCCTGCAACCATGTTTATTTATCTAGTTTAACCAAGTCAGTGTTTTCCTCCAAAACATTTTTGCAGTGCAGTCTTAATTATTTACAACTTATTTTAGCTTTTGATACATTTTTTTCAAGTTATTTTAATGAATATACAGTAACAGCAATTTTTTCAGAATTTATAACAGAATAATAATAGAACATTTATTGCTCTACATTAATGATAATCACTGTAATCACTGATGCTATGGGAAATAGAGTTTCTATTTCATGCAAACTGTACATGATTTCTTTTACTTTGCTCAATTGAAATGTCTAATAGCAGTAAGATCATTTGTAACAATTGAAACAATGAGTGCATTGACTGCATTCACGGCTGGAGCTCGCTGTGAAACACTACCTTTAGGTATGCAGTGCAACTTAAGCTGGTGCAACACTCTCACAAATGAAAAGTACAGCATTGATTAACATGTAAAATTCTAAATTGTAGTCATATAATTTTCACAAGCATATTGGTTTTTAAAGTTTTTTTTTTAAATTGATTATTGTCAGGAAAACGATTTAGAGCTTTGAATCATTACTGACTGGGCTACTATTTGCTAGCTCGCTGACACTGGTCAATCATGTACAAAGTGTATTTACAAAGTATATGTATAAGTAGCAAATGTAACGCACCAACTGAAAATATACTTTTTGGTGCTATTTTTGGATATTTGGAAAATATACGAATATACCGTTGACTCAACATAACCTACTTGTTTGAGGAAAGGATTGACTAGCTAACCTTACCAGGCAACTTTGAGTGTTTGCTAAGGTCAATACTAAATTGTTGTGAAATTTAGCTAGTGTCAGGTGTTTTGGTTCATGACATCACTTCATTAATTATCAATGGTTTGATAGTTACTGAATTATAATATCAGTACAGCAACTTAAAGCAGAATAAGACATGGATACAGACCTGTCAAGAACTACAGGTGTGTGTTGGAAAGTGTGTGTGCATTCATGAGGCTCAACTGTCATGTCTAAAACTGTCAATCACTTCCGTACAATAAAACTGTATCATTTCCGTACAATAAACCATGCCATGTTTATTGTACGGAAATATATTTCTGGATATATCAAGGTCAACTGAACTTGTGAAAATGACAGAACATTATTCCTAAAATTAATTTGGGGTGATACAACCCCAATTCCAAAAAATGTATAAAATGTAAATCAAAACAGAATGCAATGATTTACAAATCTCATAAACCCATATGTTATTCACAATAGAACATAGAAAACATATCAAAAGTTTAAACTGAGGAAATGTACCATTTTAAGGCAAAAAAAAAGGTCATTTTGATTTTGATGGCCGCAACATGTCTCAAAAAAGTTGGGACGGGGGCAACAAACTGTAATAAAAACTTGTTTGAGGGAAACCATTGTACTTAACTGTCTTCATTTGGCATTCATGCTGTGTGTACAATCTCAAGTGACCTTCATATCAAGACAGTGGAGTACTGTGTGTATTCAGAACATTCTAGCTAGGCTAGTTTTGCATATTATACTAAATGGAATTTAAAAAACATATTGCTGCTTTGAATGATCAGTTATATGCATCATTGTACCATAAGTCCAGTGAAATTGTCTTAATACTGAAAGACAATGTTTTCTTATACTTTTCTTTTAGTTTGCTTCAAAGAAAGAACTGTAACTTCAGTGTGCCTCTGCCAGTACAACCACATGTATGGGTGTTGAATTACCAACATACCAAAGTGCCAAGTTGACATTTGGAACCAGTCCAAAATATATATTTACTCTTTTCTGTGAAGATGATCAGAAAGCTTAATAGTCCTTAGCTAGTATTTACTTCCGAGCAGAACATATTTTAATATAACAATTAGCCAATCAATAATAATTGATTTTTCAGATTTTCACAATCAAGGAAGTGTCCAGGATTGCAGATTACGTAATTGTGGTCAGTGAATTTTTCAAAAAGGTGTGTCCAGAGCATGTTGATTTAGAAATGCTTACAGTATATTAGGCTATATATACACCTCGATCTACTGTGCGAGATTCACAACAACAGGCTGAGAAAAGTAAGCAAATAATTACAGCATTACTTTATTATATATACTTTTTTTATTTACATTATATAGGTTAACTTATTTTAATGAATATACAATAAAAAGGAATGAACTTTTATTCTTGTACATTGATACAAATCACTGTGATCATTCACACTAGATAAATAGATTTTCTATTTTGTGGAAACGTCAATGTTTTCAGCTGTTTTGGTCATTTCAAATATCTAAATCTAATATCTTAATCTAATAACAAAGTCAATTAATTTCTATATGGAAATCAATCAGAGGCAGTAAAATGCTATGACACAAGCTGATTTTTAAGGTAGCATATACATATAGCATATTTTTTGTTGCCATATTGACAATTTCCCATAATCCCGGTCAAGTTTAAAATTGGTAAATGAAGTTACTTGCAATTATTTCAAAGGGAAAACCAGTTTCTTTATATTTTCACCACAGGTTTTATAGTTTAAACATAGTTATATGTTTAAAAGGTAGCATAAAATTGCTGACTGTTGATTGTAAAGCAAAAAACTGTAAAAATATTTATTTCATTTAACATAAATGAGACATAATCCAGTACATTCGCTCATTTCTCTGAGGATTTTAAAGAAAGAAACGTACAATTTAGACAGGAAACAACATTTACATTTTACTTTTGTTGTTCTCATATTTTTATACCCAGAATGACACCTTTAATATATATATATATATATATATATATATATATATATATATATATATATATATATATATATATATATATATAGATTATGTTGTAAGGAATGCCAAAAATTAACAGTATAATATACATCAAGATAAGCTCAGCAGGTTTGTGCAGAAGGATCCAATGCTGCTCTGAAGAATAAAGCAGTTACTGAGAATATATGAATACATCTAGTAACATAGTTATATGCGTAAAAGGTAGCATAAAATTGCTGACTGAAGATTGTACAGCAAACAACTTTAACCATATTTACTGAACTGTAATGTCATACATAGTATAAAATGAGACATAACCCAGTATATTTGCTCATTTTGTCTGACAATTTAAAGAAATCAAGTCAGAATTGAGGCAGGATACAACTAACATTTTACTTTTATTTTTCTAATATTTGTTTTTATACCCATAATGACACCTCTTTAAAAAAAAAAAAAAAAAAAAAAAAAAAAAATGAGCTCTTCCCCTCATTTTATTGTGTATTTCCTCTTAGACTTGTCATTTCTCTGAAACAAGAAATTTACACTTGAACAAAACAGGGGAAGAGTTGGCAGAGCAATCAGAGGTAAGGATTTTGTAAATGTGCTAGAATATATATGTTGTAAGGCATGCCAAAATTGAACAGTATAATATCTATCAAGTATATTAATAAGTAATCTCAGCAGGTTTGTGCAGAAGGATCCAATGCTGCTCTGAAGAATAAAGCAGTTACTGAGAATATATGAATACATGAATGAATCTAGCTATTTTGATCTTAACATATGGAGATGTTGTATAGTAGTTTAAGATACATATGTGCTGAAATTTGGGCATAGATTTGAGTGAATTATATAACATATTTACCTTAATTTTTTCCCATATCTATTCAAGTGAAACAAGGCTTCAGGTTCGGGGCAAAACATGGCTACAGAAAGATACAAGGTGAGAAGTTGTGTAGACATGTATTTTCATTACATTGTGTATTTTTATTAGCAAAGTGATGGTTAAGTGCTTTCTTATGAAGAAGTACGATGTAGAGGCTGGGTGGCTAGACTTACATTTTTTTTAAAAACAATAATAAATATTCGTCGAGAATTGTCGAGGAATGAAAAATTAATGTTATCATCATAGCATTATGATCATTATGATGATTATGAACCCAACATAATCTATTGGGTTTTCTAACTGAGAGGGTCCATTGTTTTTGTGCTTCTATTTTGTGTCATTTATGCTGCTTTTGCGTACACACATTCATGCATTCATGCATGCACGTGCATTCGTACACAGAGGTGAAATAAATGTTGTGCCTTAATCATTCACAAGGATATTTTATTTATTTTTGGCATTCCAACTGTGCCTCTGACCTGCTACAGACTCCTACAGAATATGGTGCCTTTGGTGGTAGACCATCCAATTTTTAGGTGTGCAAAAGTGATGGAACAGATAGTCTTAACGTGAAATAATTAAAATAAGACGGGGAAGGCGTGGATGGGTGGGGTTCTCCCTTCAGTCTCCTCTTCAGTAAGTGAAATACTGTTCAATTGAGTTAAGGTCTGGTGATTGACTTGAAGTTGGTTTATCCATTTTACAAAGAAATGCGGTCTTCACAGGTGAAACATGGGGCTCAAACCAAGAGTAGACCTTCAGAGCTATTAATTCTTTATATAATCAATTTAACAAATCACACCTGGGCAGCAAGAAACACCTATCAGTCACATGCTCCAATATTTTTGATGACTGGAATAAAATGGGTGGGTTCAAACAAAAGGTGCCAAGTTGTTTAACAAATCTAAATGTAAATATAAGGAAATTAAAGCTAGAATTGATCTGTTGTCTCCTTCATCTTTTGAGCTCAAACCTCAATATACAATATAATATAACAATATACAATATAATTTGTCTTGCCATTCCTATAGTCTGGAGGATATGGTAAATGTCAATGTTCCTTGTCATTCGCCAGCTTAGCTAGAAGATTCCAAGGAGTGCTGTATGATGCCAGTATTTATGGCAAAATATTATCATACTTCACTCTATGACCTTGTTGGAAAAACATAACAGTGATGGACATAAAAATAATGGCATCTATATTTGCATTGCTAGTTCTTATGAATTAATTGAGAATTGTTTTAATTGCAGATCTTCAATGACTCTGTCCATGGCCATATAAAGATGCATCCACTGCTGGTGGACATCATTGACACACCAGAGTTTCAACGCCTGAGGAACATCAAGCAGATGGGAGGAATCTATTATGTCTTTCCAGGAGCTTGTCACAACCGCTTTGAGCACTCCCTCGGGTAAAAATGTCAACACATTCATATGAACAGGAAACTATGTAAGGTGGAGGGTAGTGGCCGCTAATGTGGGGAACAAATAATACAAATTTTAATGATAAAATACTTGAAGACATTTTGATACAGTATACAAAAACAGCGACAATTATGGGACTAGGTTACTGTAACAGTAGAGATGCAGAAGGCAGGTTATATTTAGTAGATGCCCTTATCCAGAGCAACTTACAATTATATCATTTATACAAATGAGCAGTTGAGGGCCTTACTCATGAGCCCAGCAGTGGCTGCTTAGTGGTACTCAGGATAGAACTCACAACCTTCCAAACAGTAGTCCAACATCTTACCAACTGAGCTACCACTTCACTAGATCACTGCCTAGAGATTTAATTTCCAAAAGCAATACTCAAAAAACCAAAACAGTCTAGGGTCATCTACAAAAGGCTAATAATAACTAAGTCCAATGGATACGTAGTCAAAAACCAAGCAGAGGTCAAAAGCACAGATAATTCAGAGAATCAATACCAGAGGATAATTTAAATAAAACAACAAGAAAATCAGAACAGAGAGCAAGGGGTCATTTATTGAAAAGCATAGATTATATAAACGGCTCAGACCTTACATGAATACAAGTAATCAGCAAGGCTTTAAGTCTGGCCTAGTGTCCATTTGTTTTAAATGCTTTCATGACAGGAAGTGAATGTAACAACTGAGGAAGAGTTCTTAAAACTCAGGAAGGATGCCCTCTGGTGGCATGGTGGTGAAATAACCCAAAGAGACATTACAGAAACACACACACACCCAAAAAATGAACCACCATTCAAATGGGTGCCTCCAAGTTCTTGGTGGAAATCCGTGATTGAGATCATGAATGCCGTTTGCTGGGATCCAAGATCTTTTTTTTCTGGAACAAATCCCTCCCAGTTCACCAAGTTTAACATGGTGTTGTAAGACTTTCAGAGGAGTGTGTTCAGGAGTTCTAGGAAAATTCTGCCTATGGTAATGGGTCCATTATTGTTGTGTAAATAGGATCTCAGAAACCTATTGATCTTCTCATTCAAACGCTTCACCTGGCCACTGGATTGTGGGTTGTAACACTGATGTTAAGATGTGAGCAAAAAGTTTGCCAAACTGTGCACATGAACTGGAGTCTTGGTTTGAAACAATTTCTACAGGGAGGTTGAATTGCCCAAATAGCCATCATGAATCGTGAACATGATCTTGACTATCGCCATGGTCATGGGAAGTTTGTGGGGTTGTACTAGATGACATGCTTTAGAGAAACAATCGAGAAGGGTTAGAAATGTGGTATTTCATTGTGAGTTGGGGAGGTCAGTGATGAACTTATGAACTCCTACATAAGTAGGACCATGGTGTATGTGGGAAGGATTAAGGTTCAAGAAGGTCTGTTGGTAGCTGGTGTGGAGTGCGAGACTGAGCACAGACAGTAAAAGCTTTAACAAACGTCTCAACATAAGAAAATATAGATTGTCACTTCTCAACTAACATTTTGGTCCAATAAATGCCTGAATGATCAGCGCTGAGGGACGTGTGCACCCAATGGATCACCAACTCATGCATATTCTGTGAGACATCACTTTTCCAGCAGGGCACTTGCAAGGAAATGGATCATCTGGTAGGGATCACTGGATGTCTTCCATGATGTTCAAATTAATGTGTTCTTAAAAAAGGACTTGGGGAGGATAGTGTCAAAGAGAGTTTTGGTAGGTGTGGCTTCATGTAACCGTCATCATGCCTTGGTATTCTTTGACCCAGGTCTGTAAGTTATAATGAAATTAAAGCAATTGAAAAAGAGGGCTGGTCTGGCTTGATGTGGATTCACTCATTTAACAGACATTACATATACAAGATTTTGCTGATCAGTGAGGATGCAGAAGGGATGTTCAGATCCCTAGAGCCAATATCACCATTCCTCTTTCCTCATTCCTCCTGATTTTTTAGAAGAAGGGACACAGGTTTGGAGAATTACCATGATGTAGAGATAGTACAGCTCCTATGCTATTTTCAGAGGCTTCTATCTCGATCACCAATGGGAGAGAAGGATCAGGATGATGTAGAATGGATGCATTTGTAAATCTTTCTGTGAGTGTTTGGAAAGCTTGAGTGGACTCTCAAGATTTTAATACCTTGAGAAGAGATTTCAATAAATAACCAGCAATGCTTTCCAGTGTAGTGTCCATGTGGATGTCTATTGAAAAAATAAAGTTCTTAAAACTCAGGGAAGGGTGCCCTCTGGTGGCATGGCAGTGAACTGTCCTGATATGACAGAATTGTTACAAACCATAACTATGCAACATTATAGTAACAAAATATAAGAAGAAAGAAAGAAAAAAAAGGAAGAAAGAATTAACAGCTCACAGTTGCTATGCAGTTTTAGACAGTGATTTTTTTTATTATTATTTTATTTTATTTTTTTACATTAACTGTTGTTGGGAGCCAACAACTAATTATTTAACTAACAATTAATTATGAATGAATACTGTAGTGTAAATCTATTTTTTTATTATTTTATTTTAAAAAAGGTCATCAATCTACAGTTACTTCCTGTATGCTGCTGGAAACACCCACCAAAATACATAATTATGTAATTTCATAAATATGTATGTCTTGCAATAATGATACCAAGGGTAATAATACTACATCTTGTTTCTTTTAACAGTGTGGGTCATCTGGCAGGGGAACTCGTACGAAGTCTGAAAGCTCAACAACCTCAAGAAGTTCAAGAAGCTGAAAAAATAACTAGTATTGATATGTTTTGTGTTCAGATTGCAGGATTGTGTCATGACTTGGGTGAGTTATTCATAATGCATTAGTCTATAACAATTAGATTAACAGAAATCAAATTTAAATCCAGATGCAACCAGAATCTGTTTGTGTGACTTACTAACACAAGATAATAACATGTATTATAATATAATCATGACATATTTAATAAAATAAAATATCCCACAGCTTAGATAAACTATGTAGTTGGCATGACTTCACAATTATACTGAGGATTTCATCTGTTTATATACTGTGTCACGTTTCAAGGTAGGGTTCGGAAGCAATCGCAGATATAGAACATTTTATTAAACAAATAAACAACAAAACAAAGACACTAAGACAACTTGGCAAAATACTGTGGCAAGAAAAAACATGGAACACAGTAGTCTAGGAGAAAACAAACGACAGAGAAGCAGTGCAAACAGTGACTATATATATATGAGTGCTCATTAA
Source organism: Ictalurus punctatus (assembly GCF_001660625.3). Lineage (NCBI taxonomy): Eukaryota > Metazoa > Chordata > Actinopteri > Siluriformes > Ictaluridae > Ictalurus > Ictalurus punctatus. The sequence continues at coordinate 3,393,419 of NC_030437.2, forward strand.
CAGAAACGTGATTCAGGTGCAGGTGGTCATGTGCCATATTGTAGTCCAGTGCAGTGGCTGATGAGAACTGAAGTCCAGAGTTACCTCCTTGATATAGGACACACTGTATGGTGTAAGCAGGAAGTGTAACTGATACTGTTTGCCGCATTACAATAGTGTCCTTTTCTCAACAGTGCATGCATAGGCCTTTATTCCTGCAAATTATTTTTTCTTTAGTAAAAGAAAAACAAATTAGTAGAATTTGGAGGCTTTTTAAACAAATACTTGCATGCTCCACCTCCATAACTTTACAACTATTGTCACGTAATGGAGTTGAGGACAGATGCAAATGCAGATAGCTTTATTATGTGAGAGACAGGCAGACAAATCCAAATCGTGAAACATAGACGTGGTCATAAACATATTTGTGGGGGACACTCCATGGCAAACCCATTTGAATTCTTCAAGAGTTTTTTTGTAGCTGTTGGACATGAGCTCTGAAACGATGAAATTGGGAATTAGAAACTAGAAGAGTTAAAACCAGGGTGTACAATGTGACACATGAAATAAAGCTTGGACTTAACTAAACAGAGGGGCTAACACAGAACTAGTGAATGCTATCAAAAAAAAAGCATTAATAGGATGACAGGGCTAGACTAAAACAGGACTCAAAGAGAAACACAAGTGTAATTACATTACATTTGTCACCATGGGAACAACAATGCAATGGTGGAAGCTGTAACATAAATATTGTCCATTTCACTGTTTTGTAATAGGCATTATATATATCTGATGTAATTGTGAAAATTAATCTGTAAAGTCTGTTTTTCAAATGAAGGTCATGGCCCGTTCTCACTTTTATTTGAAGAAGTCTTGAAGGAGCTAGCAGAGAGAATGGTAACTGAACAATTTGTGTAACTTTAAATTTACCACCAGGTTAAATTTGATTATTTCATTTAAATAGCTAAAATAAGGTTTAATATAGAGTTATTTCTTTTATTTTTGCTGTTTTTGTTCTCTTCCCAACAAGGTCTCAGAAACAGGAGAAAGTGAAACTACAGAAGCTTTAAAAAACTGGAAGGTGAGGATTTTGTGATTGTAATCAAAGCAAATATTTTATTTATTTTCAGTCTCGGAGTTCAGCTTGTTCATTTGAAGAGATCTGATGTAAATGGTACATTATCATTAAACAGTAGTTAAATAATACATATTGATTGATATTGCTATATTGATATTGATAGTGATATAGTAATTTATATTGCTCTTTTAATTTTTTTTATATTATTTTTATTGTATAGCATGAAGAACAATCAGGCAAAATGTTTAACCAGCTGATAAAAAATGGCATTAAGGAGAAGATGAAGAATGGACATTATAAAGATGAACATAATGAAGGCTTAAAATTTCAAGACAAAGACTTTGAGTTCATCCATGAGCTTATTGAAGGAACACGACCTTCTACTGACGTAATAATAACAAAAATACATATATACTGTACATACATGCATACATATATACATACAAGTCACAGACTTAAAGTAACTAGTAACACGATAAGATAATATTTCGCCAGTAAACAATGGCACACAGAGAAAATAAAAGGCAGACTAATCAAGTTCTTTGGTTGTAACTCTGGGAGAAGGCTTAAAGGTCTTCAAGTAGAACTATTTTAATGAAGCTAAGAACCCCTAATTATCTAATGATCACCTAAAGAAGAACCATTTTTCTAGGAGTGTATGTGGGTCAAAAAGGCTATAGGTATAAGGTTCAAATAAGACACTCTCACAGTCAATTTCTGTTTGTTGTTGTTGTTTTTTATTATTATTATCTGTATACGGTTTGCCTCATGCAGTCACTCAACAGAGAAAGACATGAGAGAAAGTCCTACTTGTATGAGATTGTGGCCAATAAAGAGACAGGTATTGATGTTGACAAAATGGATTATTTCAGTAGGTGAGTTTGGCTTGTGCATATTTTTTGCGTGAAATGCATGTTTGGTTTTAATTAATGAAATTCAATGTTACTTTTTCACAAAAGATATAATACTGTATTTGCTATGTATCTATATTTCCTTTCCCAGAGATTGTCACCATGTGGGGATGAAAAGCAACTTCTCACATGAGCGCTATGTGATGTTCGCACGAGTTTGCACCAATAAGAAAAATGAAAAGCACATCTGCACAAGAGATAAGGTAAGCTATTTTTGGTACGGCTGTAGGAGTCGTTTTATGCACAAATACATTTGATATTAAAACATAATAAATTTTTCTTCTTTTCATTCTTTAAGGAAGCGATAAACATGTATGAACTCTTCCATAATCGATATCTGCTTCACTACAATGTCTGCCAGCACAGAGTTAAGGTGGCAATAGAAACAATGTGAGTTAACTTGGTAAATAAACTCACACTGACATTTCATGTGAGATTTAGGCAAATGTCAGTTGTAGTGCTGGTCAAACATAGAATTTTAGACTGTTGCCAGTGATAGCAGTAATTATCATTTTATTTTATCAAGTTACACACACCTGTTTTGATCATGTTTTTCCCCTCATATTTTTAGGATTGTTGATGTGCTTTTGGCAGCTGAAGGTCATTTTAAGCTGGATGGGAAGACAATCTCTGAGGCAGTTATGGTCCCTAAAACATACCTGAAACTCACAGGTTTACACTACATTTCTCTGAAATAATAAATTACCAGTAAGACATTAATATCTTATATCTTATGTCTACTGGAATTGGTCTTGTATAGTTTTCTCTCTTTTTTCAGATGACGTTCTTCAGGAAATCATGCGGTCAACAGACAACAGTCTCAAAACAGCAAGGAAAATCATTAGGAGAATTGACAAGCGCAAGATTTACAAGTTTGTCGGTGGCAAAATATTCCAGAAAAAGGATGTGAAACATTTGGACAGTGCTGAAAACCGGAAAGTTAGTCACACACATTTTTTCCAACATTCATTATTATAGATTCCTCCTTCAACCCCCACATCAGATTCTTTTGAGATGCTACTGTAAGTAATTATTTAACAATACAGTGGGGGAAAGAACACGTGAACTTTTTTTTTTCAGTAAATATATTTCCAATGAGGCTATTCACATGAAATTTTCACCAGACTTTGGTATTAACTCAAGAAATCCACACATATAAAGAAATAGAAACATTAAAGTCCATAAATGAAGTTATGTGTAATAAAGGGGAATGACACAGGAGAAAAATATTGAACACACTAACTGAAATTTATTAAATACTTAGTGGAGAAGCCTTGTTTGTAATGACCACTTCAAGACGTTTCCTGTATGAAGAAATTAATCAGTCGCAGTATTCAGGTGTGATTTTGGCCCGTTCTTCTAAACATATTGTCTTTAAATCTTGTTCAATTGGATTCAAGTCAGGTGATTGACTGGGATATTCTAACACTCTAATCTCACGGTAAAAGGCTCCATTTATTGTTCCTTCAATTATATGAAGTCTACCAGAACCATACGATGAAAAACATCTCCACACCATGATGCTTCATCTCCAGAATTCTGTTGGTGTAGTGTTTTTAGGGTGATGTCAGTGCCATTTCTTCTCCAAACATGGTGTGTAGTATGACAGACAAAAAGTTACATGTTGCTCTCATCTGACCAGACTACACTCTCCCAGTATTTCATAGGCCTGTCCAAATGCAAATAGCAAACTTTAAATGAGCTTCGACATGCCTTTTTTCAGTAATGGAGTCTTGCGGGGTGAGCGTGAGCACTGGAGTGCATTGTCTATAGTTTTCTCTGTGATGATGGTACCTGCTGCCTCCAAGTGTTTCTGGAGCTCTTTCCAAGTGGTCCTTGAATCTTGAGCTACTCTTCTGACCCAATGGTGCTTACTGGAGGATTCAGAAGTTTTGAAATACGTCTGTATCCGATTCCATTCGCAACAATAAGGTTGTGAAGGTCTTGGGAGAGCTCTTTGCTTTTACCCATCATGAGATGTTTCTTGTGTGACACCTTGGTAACGAAAAGCCTTTTTATAGACCATCAATTTACTAACCCGGCTGATATTCATTTGCACTGATAGGGGGTATAATTACTTTCTAACTACTTACGGATTTTAGCTGGTTCCTTGCCTTACCTTACCTTAGAAAACTGCTTTTTCTTAGCATGTTCAACACTTTTTCCCATGTCACTCCTCTTTATTACACATAACTTTATTTATGCACTTTAACGTTGTGAATTGTTTTATATTTCCATATTTATCGAGTTAATACTGATGTCTGGTGAAAATTTCATATGAATAACCTCATTGGTGTCATGATCCTGTGCGTGATGGAGTTGAGGATGGATGCAAGTGCAGTAAAAGCCGTTTAATAGAGAGAGACAGGCAGACAAATCCAAATCATTAGACAGAAGCGTGGTCAAAACAGGCAATGGGTCAGGCGATCAGCAAACAGGGCGAGATAAATAGGGCGAGGCTAGAATCAGAATCGGGAAACGAGAAATGAGGTCAATGAACATGAAACAAAACGAGACGAGAACAAAGAACAACCGCTTGGTAAAGAGTTGAACTCAATTCTACACAAAGTCATAGTGTTTAAACAGTCTCTAATATACTGTGGTGTGAGTGTGTGGGAGATTGGAAACAGGTGTGTGTGATTAGAATTCCGGAGAAGGTGAACGTGTGTTGAAGAAGTGTAGTCCATGGTGGCCATGTTTGTAGGCTGCAGTGCAGGATGGGAAATGTAGTCACTGGTTTGCTGTGACATGACAATTGGAAATATATTTACTTTAAAACATATTTATACATATATAAATATATATACTATATATACTATTATATATATATATATATATATATATATATATATATATATATATATATATATATATATATATATATATACATACATACATACATACATACATACATATACTAAAAAATATATTTATATTTAAAAATGTTGACGTGTTCAATACTTATTTGCCCCACTGCACTTGCTCATTACTTTAAAAATACATCAATTTCAGAAACTTTATTATGAGGATTAGATAATTTTGAAGATAAATTGTGTTAAATGGATATCCAGAGATATGAAGGTATTAAAGAAGAAATAGCATGTCACAGCTACCAATGAATTCAGACTTCAGCCTTACCTGGTCTTATACTCAGATTTTGTAGTATTTGCAGAATGGTTTGTTTGTGTGTGTGTGTGTGTGTGTGTGTGTGTGTATGTGTGTGTGTGTTACTAGGCAGTGGTAAAGGACTGGCTGGAGCTTATTCAAAAAGGCTCAACAAGACCTGTAAGTGGGATTTTGTGGTTTATGCTGTTTTTGGTCATCAGCTTAAAAATCTAAAGTCATTTAAAATTTTTGTGTTTTACTGATTTTTATCCAGGAAGAGAGTACATTAGACAGTTACTGAGTTAGCCATAGTTGTTAAGTTTTGAGTTTTTTTGTTTTGTTTTTTTAATTTTTCAGCACAAATCAAAAACATTGTGGGGTCCATAGAGGTGCTGAGTTTTCTCACTCTGTGTGTGTGTGTGTGTGTGTGTGTGTGTGTGTGTGTGTGTGTGTGTGTGTGTGTGTAAGTGCAAGTGCAAGAAATGGCAGGAGTGGATCGAGAAGAAAAAAATCAGTGAAAGCAAATTTTTTGTCAAGGTAAGTGACAAAAATAATATAAAACACCTATAATATTTACAACATTTATATTAATATTTTATAACATTTATATATTAAAGTACAGTATGTACAGTCCACTAATCATAACACTAATAACATACAGTGGAGTCAGAAAGTTACACTGCACACTTTTGTGTTGTGGATGTGCCATTTTACCCACCTAAAGTGACAAAATCTCTTATTCACAAAAGTATTCAGACCCTTTTAAATGTCTTTAAGTGGCCCAGCTAAAGCCCAGACTTAAACCCCATCAAACATCTGTGGTGAGACCTGATGATTTCAGTTCACAAATACTCTCCATCCAATCTGACAGAGCTTGAGAGGCTCTGCCATGAAGAATGGGATAAACTGCCCAAATTCAAAGCTTATAGAAACATATACAAGGAGATTTGTAGATGTAATTGCTGTCAAAGGGGCTTCTACAAAGTATTGAATATAGTGTCTGAATACATAGCCAGCGCTAAGGGAAGAATTCATTATTTTTCGAAGAGGTTTGATTGCTTCTGGCAGTATCTGTTTGAGGAAACGTGTAGGTAAGAGATCTAGTATAAAAGCTGATGATTTTGATGATTTTGATTATCGAAATTAGTAAAATTAGTTTGGTCTCTCGAAGGGGAGTAAAACATTCTAATCGCTGGTCTGATATGGTTATATATTGTTATCTACATGGTTAATCAGATTGTCTAGCTGTCTATCTGTCTACCCTAACAATCCTGCCTCAAATCTACTCCAATTATCTATAAAGCGCACATTGTTTTTGGAGCAGCACCTGGACATCCGGCAGCAACTATAACCTGCTGTAAGCTACATCGCCACGCTGTATTGGATTGGGGCATATTACTTCATCGGACATCACCTTCACTAATTTAAGCACAATGTTACTCTTAGTAACCGCTGACTGACAAAGGTGTACATCATTAACTCCTAAGTGAAAAACTACCTTTGAAAACCTATGCTATGCATAACACTATAGGATTACCCTGGATCCTGCACATCCTGCACTCAACACACTGAATAAGCTGAAGGTCTGCCATGTTGAATGTTAAATGTACCTTCATCATTATGAGTGATTACGGGTAGATTGATGGTAGAACTGGTATATATATATATATATATATATATATATATATATATATATATATATATATATATATATATATATATATATATATATATATTCAAAATCAAATCCACAACACCATAAAGTGTGCAACAAGTAAAGGGATCTGAATACTTTCTGAATCCACTGTATATGCATGTTACTCTTTCAGAAGACAATTAAGTAATTACGTTTGCACACCAGCTATGCAACAATTGCATGGAAGAAATATGGGCAAAAATAGTTCAAATGCCTTCAATTACTTTAGCCAAATTTTACATTTGTACTGTTGCTTAATGCTAAAAACATATTTAGTAATTGTCGTTTTCATCCATTACAGCTTGTCAGATTGAATTATGGAAAGGACGACAAAGATCCAATCAAATCTCTCGGATTCTACAGGAAGAACAAGCCACACAAATCAGTGAAACTGTCTAGAAATGAGGTAGATCTGTATTATCTTTATTAATCTATCCCTTCTACACATGACTGTAGATTGTTACCTATTTCAAAACTATACACTTGACCTCTTCATAAACATAATGTGTCTGTGGGTTCTGAAATTACTTTATTAATTTATATAATTAAAGGTCTGCAGCTGGTGAGGGTGTAATTTAGCACGGGTCAGCATGGTGATGTTGGTGTTTGGGGGTGAGCCAGATGGGTAATGACTGATTGCGTACACTTGCAACAGTTGAACAAAAGTTTTGTCTAAGTCAGGGTGTAAAGTTGCTCCTAAACCAGATGTTAAGAGGAGGCCAAATGTGAATGGTTTTGTAATTACATCTGGAAGCTTACTGTTCTGATGGGTTCTCATGCAACATTTTATTAACGTTTAGGACAGTAATAACATTCCTGACATTTTAGTAACAAGCCATAGCAACAAAGGAGAGTGAAGCAGCTACAATCTGCATTTGAATATGTTAAATGACAGAATAAATGATAACATAAATAGTCCAATGTGTTAAATATTTTGTGATGTATCTTACTACGATATTTTTTGAGTTGAATAAAGTTCTTGTTATGTGGTCTGATATAAAAAATAAATAAAAAAAAAAAAAAAAACATTTGTAGTTTATACTCTGATCTCCTTTTGCTGGCTCTGGTCAGGCTACGAGAACAGGAGACTGGTAAGAAGTCGGGGCATGTAGGGGCAGCTGCTGGAAGTGCGTTGCGAGCTGATTCAGCACATGCACTGTTAACTGTAGTTGTTCTCCTATTGACTTCTCTGTTGCAGATCCAGTGTCTTAATTATTTTGCTTCTCTGCAGATTTCATTCATTCTGCCCAAAGTCTTTGCCGAAATCAAGGTCATGCTGTTCTACAAAGGTAATGGAAAGCTTCCAAAAAACCCACCCATCAGAGAATTCTGGGAATTAGTGGAGAGGGATGCTGTAAGGGAAGACTCAAGTGAGGAACTGAGTCGAGATTCGAGTGAGGAATCAAGTGATGAATCGAGTGAAGATTCGAGCGAGGAATCAAGTGTTGAATCGAGTGAAGATTCGAGCGAGGAATCAAGTGAAAATTCAAGTGATGATGAGTAGCAGGAAGAAGTCTACTCTATAATGCTGGTGAAAAAATGTGAGGTGAAAAAAAGAGTTTATTTTGACTTGGCTAATGTGGAGAAAATAAACTCACTTGTGCATGGTGGTTTCAGGAATATTGATCTAAAATTCATAGTGTGTATTTGTTTTTCTGTACATGTAGGGTAGGTTTGTTTTTGGGATTTTCTGTAACTTTTGATGTGGTTGACATTGTGAATGATTTTGGTACTTCACACATTTTGGTACACGGTTTATCATAAAAGAATGATTAAGAATAACTTAGTAATGATTGTGTTAATACATTAAGAGGGTTACAAGTCAAAGCTTATAAAACTAAGCATGTTTTTTTCTGTTATCTCAACTTTATAGCTATGTTTCAACTTTTATTTCATGTACTTATCTTAGGGGATTGTGGCATCTGAATTACAGATTAGCATAAGTAATATAATCATGGTTCTCTTATAAGTGGTAATAGTCACATACTATGGTTTGATCTGTTTTGTTGTTTTTTTTTGTTTTTGTTTTTGGGGGGGGGTGGGTGGGGTGGGGGTTATTTTTTATTTTATTGCTTTAGATTTTAGGATATACAAAGTTAAATGAAATATAAAGTTTAAGACACCGGTGATTGGCTGTGTGATGAAAGAATTGTGTGATTAAAAAAATATCCTAATTTCCGTGTCTGTTGTTGTCACTTTGTAAAAACATGCACAAGGCCACACTGCTCAGAACCAGGGCACAAGCAATAATTATATTAATGGCCACACATTAGCAGAAGCGCTGCTCACATAAACCGATTTTCTTTTCTTTTTTTAAGTGTAATCATTGATATGCTGAATCTATCTTTAAGGAGTCATTTACATAACATTTATGGAAGGAGTCTCTGTTTCCAGCATCAGTGCTTCATAAAAGTCAGGGGTAAAGTTGTAAATTTCTGTTTTCTGACTTAAAAAGTCTTCAAGACAGAGGACAAGCTGTGCTTTTTCTTCTTTTGTCTTAATTTTGAGAGAGTTGCTTCGCAGACATTCCACATCATTAACTATAAAAGGACAAATGTATGAGCTGATGTATGAGTATGTTTCTTTAATAAATAAAACTAAACTATTACTAAAACTATTTGTGGTCTTAGCAAATTACTAACATCCGTTTTATGGGAATACTTTTTATATACTCAGTGATAGCTGTAATGTATTTGAAGACAATTTATACCTATTTTGACTGCAAGAACTTTTCTATTGGTCTCTACTAAGCTCTGCTACTGAATACTGATCTCTTGTCTGCCTTCCTCATACTGTATGTGGCGTTTTTTTTTTTTCTCTGGGGTGCAGAGGGTATCCATCATGCTGTAAATGCATGTACTTAGTAAAAATGTGTTTACTTTAAACCTTAGTTTGGATGGAAGCGTTTCAGAAATGACTGCAGGAAGGCTGGACAGTTATATCTGTAATACTAATAATCAGTCTTGGCACATTTAAGTACACTCAGCACATTTCAGTCAGGCTTTCAGGAGTGGATTAAGTTATTTCGGGGCCCTAAACAAAATATAGGAATGGGGATCTCATTTCAGAGTTTTAAGATTATTTATTTAAATTTTCAGTTTGCGGTTTTTAGAATTAATACCAATAATCAGGGGTGCCCTGGACTTTCTGGCCCTGAGCGGACCACCACACCCGGCCCACAACACGCCACATCATAACATACTGGTTCATTGATGACAACTTAGACAACTTTTTAACACCACTTACTAGCATAAAAATTTAACACAATACAGAAACATAAATTCTATTTAAGCACATTTATTTGAAGTAGCACTGAACAGATATCAAGTCATATTTGTAAAATAGACAAACAGAAACAGAAGAACAGTGTGACAAAGAATATAAAACAATCAAGACACCATGTTAGCTAGTCAGGGGGAATCATCTGGGTGTAGTGTAGGAGAGCTTCATCACTCAGCTGTACTACTCCTCAATCAGGACGGGAACGTTTTAACACCAACATGAATCCACATCTAATCATTTTACACCCTAAAATAGACCACTACTACTACTACTATAATAATAATAATAATAATAATAATAATAATAATAATAATAATAATATAATATCTAATATAAATATTATGAAATTAATCTTAAGTCTATTAAGTCTATTTCACTATGACCACTAACCACTCATAAATTATGCATTCTGGTGGCATTTTAGCATATGGATTTTTAGAAAAACATAATTAATTAGTGAAAAGTAAAAACAAAACTTTCTTAGCCATAAGTGTTTACAGCATTTAAGCCCTCAGCAACAACTGAATGTAACAATCAGGTTGTTACTTAATAAAGATATTTTAATTTAATTAAAATTTAAGAATTAGTTGAAAATGTTGAATTAATTGAATACATTGAATTAGTTGAATACATTGTTCATTTTGATAAACTACAAGTAATGTTAACAAAGTAATACTCACATATTAAAACCCTTTACCAGGCAGCTGAACCACAAAATTATACACATTTACCATTGTAATTAGAAAATACAGTGTACATAAATTAATTTCATTTAATCCCATGGGATGTTTTGACATAATACATCCACAATGGGGTGTATTTATTTTTGAAATACAGCTGTGAAATTGTCATGAAAACCTGATATCAACAGCGCTACTCCTCAATCATCAAGTTACCAAACCAAACTAAAGTTAGTGAAAAACACATATCTTCTTTGACTTCCCCCTCTTCATATTATGAAGGTATGATATTACAGTAAATCCACCATATGAGTATGAGCTGTGTTGTGTTAGCACACTATCACTAAGTCGCTAAACTGAAGTGGTTTAGCAATAGTTTACTCCTTGTTGTCAATCAGCTGTGAGCTACATTTATTAGCAATTTCACAAGCTTAAAATTTAGATAACAGAAACTTAAGTGGCCAAGTCAACAGTTTCATACATTCTTAAAAAGAAAAATGCAGTGGCAAGCTCAGCAACACCTATTGTAAAGGCCTGGAAGACCACGGATCACTCCTTCTTGATGGTGCTGTACTTGGTCTCCCTCCACCACCCCTCTGTCTGACTCATCAGTCTGCAGAACAAAAAGGAGAGAAAAGCTACAGGGATTTTTGGGGTTCGCTGTGAGTCCCGCCTGTCTCAGGACAGCCCTCAGATGTTGCAAATCCTACTGACAATCATTGATATAAATGATTATATTATCAGACATGGGCATTGTGCGGGGGTGGATTCAGTCCAATAGTCGTTGAAATGTCACCAGGGCTCCAAACAACCCAAACAGAAGGGTGACAAACTGGTGTAAGCCAAACAGAGTGGAAAAGGGCATTTTCCCCCAAGATATTGGAGTAAAGGGAATCTGCCAATACCCCTCAATTAAATCCAATGTCAAATAAAAGCTAGCTGCACCTATCTGATCGAGTAGTTCATTAATGCGAGGCATCAGATATGCATCAAATTGAGACTTTTCTAAAGTCTACACAAAAATGGGCCGACTGACTGGCCTTGGGCACCAAAACCACCAGGTTGCTCCAGTCACTGTGGGACTCCTCTGTTACTGTTATGTCATGCATAGCCTTAAATTCATCCCAAACCACATTTTTCTTGTGTTCAGGGAGCCAGTATGGGTGGCTACACACAACAACACTTGGAGAAGTCTCAATGTGGTGTTCTATGAGGTCCTTGAGATGAGAGCCGAAAACACGTCGGACAATTACTCCAGCAACCTGAGCTTTCTGGGAGGTAAGAGGTGGTCTCCACAGGGGACCGGGTTGAATTGGGCCACACTTTTTAGACTTACCTCCAGTCCCAGCTCCTTGAGGTGGTATATTTGAGATGCACCGCCTCTATCCATTCGCTTGACCTCATAGTTGATTTCTCAGACTTGTCATGTGACCTCAAAGGGTCATTGTCACTTCACGAGTAATTTAGAGCTCAAAGTGGGTAGCAAAACAAGCATTTTATCTCCTGGTGCAAATTCCCTTAGCTGAGTATACCTGTTATACAGCCAGAATTGACATTCTTGCACCTGTAGCAAAATTATCCTGTATCAATTGTCCCATTGTATGGAGTTTCGCTCTCAGGTCAAGAACGTACTAGATTTCATTCTTGATATTAGAAGGTCCCTCCTCCCACTTTACCTAATGACGTCCAAGATGCTGAGAGTCTTGCATCTGTAAAACAACTCAAATGGGGAAAACCCCATGGAGGCTTGCAGGACCTCTTGTACTGAAAATAACATTTTGAGTGTTTGATTAAACTGTTCAACCAGCCCATCCGCCTGTGGATGGTAAGCACTGGTGAAAATTGACTTAATCCCCAGCAATTCGTAAAATTCACATAGTGTCTGTGACTAGTTTTACATGGACAGCAGTAATCTAATTATTGACCTTACTCTGAGTAAGATAATAATGTGATTAAGGTGTTTACATGAGTCGCTTTTAGAATTCTCCTGTCATGTTCCCATTTTACATGTTTTAGAACATAATTAGATTAACAGCCCCCGTCATTACGTCACCGCGCCACGCCGTCCGACGTCCCTCCAGAATTTCACGTATCAATTACAGTCCGTCTACATTATGGTACCGTATACAGTTTTGAGTGTTTTTATTTAATTTTTTTACGAACGCTTTAAGTGCAGTTAATTATTTGTAATGCTATACGTGCTAATAGACAACTGCTTGAAGCCGTGGGCTGTGTCTCAAACCATGTACTTACCGTCTATAAGTACATATATATTACTATATATAGTAGCTCAGATACATGAATACATGTATTTTTCCCCACTACAGGCCTATAGTAGGCAAGTTTGGGACGTAGCCGTGCTCTCTTGTTCGCGTAAAATGTTGAGAACTGCCGTGTGTGATCGTGACCTGTCGCAAAATGCGGTGAAAACTCTCACACGACGTTCATAATGTGATTAAGGTGTTTACATGTCTGTAATACATGTCCATAATGCAACTAAAACAGGAGTACTCCACATGTCTTAATTCGATTAGAGCTTAATTCGAGTATGACCTTAATTAGATTAAGTTAAGTAAAAATTGCTGTTTACATGGTAGTTTCTTAACCAAAGTATGGTCTTAATCGGGTTAAGAGTGGATTATTTTTGTCCATGTAAACGCAGCTTGTGACAAACATAGTGCCCTCATCAGTTAGGATCTCTTTCAGGATCCCGACTCGGGAGATAACATGAAAGAGTGCCTCCGCAACATTATGTAATGAGAACTGTTTCTGGCCATCACACTGCATCATCCACCAGAACTAACACAAAGCGATAGCCTCACATGTGCCTTTCCTAATGGTGCAACGATGTCCATGCCAATTTTTTGGAAGCGGAATTGTTGGATTTCCAAGTATCTCAGGAATCTCAGATTATGCCTGTCAGCTCGTCCATCATGCCTTCCAGCCTGTTTTACCATTAACTTCTATTAACTTTTAGTTCTGTGCTGCTATGAGCTAGAAAGTGTGGTTTACTTCATGCATGCTCACATAGACATCCCACTTTATTCATGCAGAGCAGAAGTATTTATCCACATTGATAACAGCAGTGCGTGGACGGTTTCTACTGGTCCAGGTGTCAGACAGATTTAAACAAAACACACAGAACATAGTCATAATACAAAATAAGCCCTGTGTCATGTTGACACGGAAATACATAATAATATAATCAAGGATAGCAGTTGATCATCTTATTTAAAGAGGTAATTAAATGAATACATTCATCATAGGTATTTGATATCAGTTCATAATATAAGAGAGTACATGATATAAGAGAATTTCCTTTCAGGACTTAAATTAATGGTAATGGGTGCAATTGCACTTTTGGAGTGGTTGGCAGATTCACCAACTGACATTCATGACATGCCGCACACCACCTGTGAGCATCGCCACAAATGCCCGGCCAATAGAAGCGGGCCATGAGACGGTTCAGTGTTTTATCCTGCCCCAAATGCCTAGGAATCATATTATGGTGAGCCACCTGGAATAACAATTCCCGATGGTACTTTGGGACCAACAATTGGGTAATCTCTTTTGTTTGAGTGTCCTGCATCACTCTCTATACTGTAACCTATACTTAATAATGGCAAAATACAGGTAGGATAGAACAACATTAGGCGGAATTTGCTGACCATCGGTTACTCTCACTTGGTCGAAGGTGTGCTTCAGGGTTTCATCGCAGAACTGCTTATCCCAAGAATTAGTGGATGGGTGAAGCAAGGACTGACCTCTGCTTCCATTTTATGCTTTTGCCCCCAGAATTTTACAATGAATATCCCCATGCACATACCTAATGTTCACCAATTGTGCATTCCCTAATTCCCTGCATTGATGGGGGCCTGGTACTGTACATTCCTGCTGAATTTGGGGATGCCTGCAGCACATCAGGGATCCGGATCTTGCTTCCAGAAAGGAATGCTGATTCTGGAACTGCCTGGCTTTCCCGCTGCACCTGCAGATGCGACCGGGCTTCGTCCCAGTCCTGGTGAGCATGGACAGTTCTACCAGTGTAGAAAGAGTGGGAGTTAGATGAGACATCAGAGGTGAAGGAGTATTGTGGGGAGAAAAGTAACACTTACTTTTCCAGACTTTTGTTGCTCCGTCCCAACTTTCTTGAGACATGTTGCGGCCATTACATTAAATTAAATGAAACCTTATTTGTTTATTAAAATGTTACATTTACTCAGTTTAAACATTTTATGTTTTCTATATTCTATTGTGAATAACATATGGGTTTATGAGATTTGCAAATCATTGCATTCTGTTTTTATTTACATTTTGCACAGCGTCTCAACTTTTTTGGAATTGGGGTTGTAAATTGTAAAATACAAGTTTATATCGTGCAAAAGGGCGGAGTTAATAATTGTACTGCAGTAAGCCACCAGAGGTCCTCAGACACATTTTGGCTACACTTGGTGACTCCTGTTATGACGTCCCCTCATATACACAGTGTTTGGTCTTAAATCAGAGGCACTAATGTTACAACATGAGCTGGCTTTTGAAGGTAGCATAAAGCATACACATACACTATAGCATATTCTCTGTTGCCATATTGTCAACATATCCCAAAATCCCAGTCTGGTAAAAGTGTTAAGGTAAGTCACTGGCAACCAATTTTCTTTGACACATGTATTATATTTATGTATAAAAAGAAGCATATAATTAGCCAATTTCTCAAGTGATTCTTTCGTTTCTCAGTTATTGATGTCTAGTAATAATTGAATTGAATATCTACAGCTATACTAAATAGTATGTTTCACCCAGTGTATTACAGTATTTTGACATAGTAATAACCAGAATTTTTGCACAGACCCTAATTTTCTGACACATTTTCAGATTATTACATTTTACTTTTGTTTTTTCTAAAATTACTTTTTATGAATTTGATTAATTGTGTGAATTAATACCCAGAATGAGGCACTGTTTTCTTTTTAAACTGAGCTCTTCCCCTTATTTTATTGTATAATTCCTCTTAGACATGCCAGTTCTCGGAAACAAGACTTCAGGCTTGAACAGCAAAAAAGACCTATTACAGAGCAATCAGAGGTAGGATTTTGACATTGTAATGGCATGTATATGTCGTGAGGTATGCCAAAGTTTAACAAGGTAAAATTTATCAGGAAAGAATGAGCAGGGTTGTGTGGGTTCTGCAGGATTGGGCAGAAGGGTCCATTGCAACCTGACCGAAATAAATGAGTTATATGAATGAGTTGTACATGAATGAGTGAATGAATGAGTGAGTGAGTGAATATACAGTGGGGGAAATAAGTATTGAACACATCAACTTTTTTCAGTAAATATATTTCTAATGAGGTTATTCACATGAGGATATTTTTTAAGTATGCAGCAGCAAATCCAGCAGGGGGCAAAATATGGAGATAAATTATGGAGGTTAATGTGGTGTCATCAATCCAGCACAATATAATTGAGATCAAAAGAAAATGGTTTGACACAAAACTGAGTAAAAAAAGTATTACTGTTAATTTGGGGAGGCCAAACCATGACAAAGCTTTTAAAAATTGTCGAGATGCCAGGGCAAACAGAGCCGATTTATAAGTTAATTTCATCTTCTGAAAAAAAAATAAAACAAAACTGTCTATTTAAAGCCGATAATTCAGTGTTTACAATAGTAAACAAATATTATTTGTTAAAATTTACACACACTCAGGAACAGGAGTAGGGTGTGAATTTTTTTCCTCAAAATTTATAGGATTTACATGAATACCAATTTTTACGTGTGTAAAGGCTCATACAGAAAATCTATGCATGTATCCATTCGTATCTAGCTAGTTTGGGGCCCAATGCTGGGTGTAACACAGAAATGTAATGTCATTTACTTTTCCTAGTAACACATTAGTTTCTAACGTGTTAGAACTAATGTGTTAATTACTTTAATTCCTGTGATACAGCTGCTGACAGTGGGAATATTGCTATATACATTTCTTACATGTTTAGAAACTAATAACCTATTCATTATGTGGAAATCATTTACAACAAAGCTTAATATACCCAGTGTTTTTACTGGGTATAGGCTTCAAGGGATTGTAATGCCTTTTTTCTTCTTTAAAAAGTATTAAAGTGAATGAACTTCATCCTCATGTTTTTTTTTAAATCTGGCACAGACTTTTACAGCTCTTAGAGAGTAACTTAGACGTCAAGTAATGATTAGTGTATTTACTTTCATTATTTCTTACTTTTAAATAAAATTACAGTATAACAATATTAGTGTAGAAGTAATTAGTAATTTGTAATGGATTAGTTTTTCAAATAATGACCCGAACACTGCTTACAATGATTAAACTAAATTGACTTCCACGAAGCAGAAATTACTCTCAGAGGAATTTGATCAAAGTAAAAAACAAACAAAAAATTCTCATTTAAAGTACAGTACAAATACGTGTGTGTGTGTGTGTGTGTGTGTGTGTGTGTGTGTGTTTGGTTTTGGTTTATTGTTGATATACAGCTGAGTTAACACCCTGACTAAACATTATTGGACATTCTTGATCGGAACAAACTGGTTTCTGTTGTTATAGTAATATGAGAACCAGAGAAGAGCAATGCTGTTAACCCCCGTGTCAGCCAGGCGTTCCAATAATAGTGAATGGGAGATGGTATCAAAGGCAGCACTAAGGTCGAGGAGGATGCAGATGGTCAGAAGGCCAGAGTCAGCAGTGCAAAGGAGTAATTTTAACAAGGGCTGTTAAAAATGACAATGACATGATGTTTCTAGAAGATAAAATAGGTGAAACTACATTTTATTTGAAATAACCTCACTTGACTTAATGTAACACGTCAATCCGGCTCAGTAAGTTCCATCAGCAAAATTCAAGTGTCAAATATTTCATTACTGCAAACACAAGCAACACTGTGGCAATTAAAAACGTATTTAAATATATGACATAATAAATATTTAAGGACATGTAATTAAAACAAATGTATGAATACAGAACTAATCTCAATTAAAATGCCCAAAAAAATATGATGAACAACAGTTGGATACTCCTAACAAAGGAAGGTTAGACGTGTTCATTTTTACAATTGTTTACCAAATTACCCGTTTTTATTACTGAATACTGAACTTTTAAACACTGTTATTATTTTGCCCGTTTTTAGCATTTGCCATATGCTAGTGACATGCTAATTCATTCTAGTCTATTTAGATGATCAGGATCACTTGCAAAATGATAAGGCGTGTGTGTGTGTGTGTGTGTGTGTGTGTGTGTGTGTGTGTGTGTTAATAGAAAATGGTGACAAAATGGCTGGAGGAAACAAAGAAAACTGATGTGAGTGAAATTATGAGTTTTAAGTTGTTTTTTGAAATCCAGAGAAAACCTAAATCCTGTCACTCAGTCTTTTGTGTTTTACTGATTTTATCCAGAGGCCTGTTTCACGAAGCAACACCTTGTTGAGACCGACAAGCCAGAGTTAAACTCCAACTTACCTGGGAAGCCACCAAAACCGGCTTCGTGAAGCAGGCCTCAGGAAGACAGGACATTAGATAGTCAGTTAGCTACATTCCTTATTAGCAATGGATTTTTTTTTTCTTTTTTTGATTATGTTTTTTTCAGCACTAATGCAAAACTCATACTAATTTCATCATCATTAAATATGTATCACTTTTCATTCATGTTAAACACAGGCTACCAAAATAAAAGTGTCCGAGAATAATCAATAACCATAAAGCGGCCAGATGTTGAGGTGTGGTGCAATCAGAGGTAAAATCCAAAGAGTACCAAACAGGTGTGTTATTAGAAATCAGGTAATCAGTTGTTGCTGTCATGGAGGTTGTAGTTTCTTCAGCTGACCTGGTAACTGACCGAGGATTCTGGAAAACATTGTGTGTGTGTGTCTGTGTGTGTCTGTGTGTGTGTGTGTGTGTGTGTGTGTGTGTGTGTGTGTGTGTGTGTGTGTGTGTGTGTGTGTGTGTGTCAAACTTCAAATTTTCAGAAATGGCAGAAGTGGATAGAAGAAAACCCTGTCAAAGATAATTTTACTGTCAAGGTAAGTGACAAAAAATAATATAGAACTCCTATAATTTGAAGTGCCTTAAGATTTTGGGACTTTGTGCTGTTTTTGTTTTTTAACATTCTATTTTTTTGTTATTTATTTTTTAATACAGCCTGTCAGATATTCAGGTTTAAGGGTTTTAAAGCCACTATTGGCTACAGAAACCAATAAAGAATCATAACATCCTTCTTTTTTTTTTTTACTTTAGAATGAGACAAATCTCCAATAATAATAATGCTATGTACATACTGTATGTCTGATGTTGCTCTTTTAGAAGATAGTTAAGTTGTTACACCATTAAGTTTGTACACCAGCTACAACAGATGCATGGAAAAAATATAAGCAAAAACAATGTAACTGTCTTAAATTGCTTCATTTACTACAAAATCTGTATTTTACATTGGGACTGTTCCATACTGCTTAAAAAAATATTTATGACTTTGTGTCTTCATCCATTATAAACTGCCAAATTAAATTATGGAAAGGAAGAAAAATTACCTTGACGCAGCAGTGGAACTGGAAGGAACATGAGGTAGATATGTGCATTATCTTTATGATTGATCTCTTCTACATTGTATTGTGTATCCAAAACTGTACTTATATAACTTGCATCTAAAAACAGTCAACTTTACATTTTAATGCACAGGTTGTCTGTGTGTTCTCTAATTCATGATTGGTCTGAAATGACTTTTAGGAATGAAATGTCTGTTCTGTGAGGGGTAATGTCTAATGGTGCTCCTAAATTTCATGCTGAAATGTAATTAAGGCCAGTTCACACTGGACGCACATTACAACCTCATTCAATAATCAAATATGTAAAAAAAATAAAATAAAACTAACAATGACTTGGTTTCTGAACGCTTAATTCGATTAGAGCTTAATTCGAGTATGACCTTAATTAGATTAAGGTAATTAAAAATTGCTGTTTACATGGTAGTTTCTTAATCAAAGTATGGTCTTAATCTGGTTAATTGTGGATTATTGTTGTCCATGTAAACGCAGCTAATGACTTGGTTTCTGAACGCTTAGTTGTGAATAGTTCAGCTTCTTGCAATACCAAAATAATAATCACAACACTGCAATGAAATGTCCGATAAACTGAATTTTTGAAACCCAGTGAAAATATTAATATTAATAGTAATATTTCTGTGAAGCCAGTGTTTATTTCTTCCCTTGTATTCCCTTCACGTAACTAACACTAGTCAGTAATATTCATCATTGATCCTAACAGCCATTTTCAGGCTTATGCTTTCATTGTTTAGGATCTACATACCACAAAGGCGTACTATTATAATACTGACAAACACTGACCGAATACATTCAAACAACTTTGAAACCACAAAAAGTTAACCATTTTCATGTTTTGGCCATAATCATACAATATCTTTCACAATTTATTATTTTTTCAGATTTCAAGATTACAAAATAAAAATTGAGAGTCACATATAATGAAAGTTTTAGGACTGTAACAGTTTAACTGGACTGTTTATCATCCAAGGCTGAGCCCAGATTCTTCTCCATCAAATAACATACTTCTAAATAGACTCTTTACATTTATTTTTTGTTATGTTTTGTTTTGTTTTTTGCATGTGAGGGCTAATTGCTTAAAAAAATAAAATCATAAAACTTGCCTTGGGTGTTATCATGTTTGCAGGACTACCACTAGTTTGGTGTCGCTAGCCAAGGGGAGACACAACTAAGCTATCATTGTATGGGTTTAGCTGCTACAGTACCATGTAAAGTACGTTATCTATCCTTATGCTCTGCTCATATCATGATCACATAACTTGAAATTCATATGGACATTTACACATCTTGATTTCCTGTTCAGCATGAGAGGATGGTAGTGTTTCAGTTTCAAGCTCTTTACCAGTAAAAAATAAATAAATAAATAAATAAATAAATAAATAAATAAATAAATAAATAAATAAATAATTGGTGTACATCGATTTTTTCCCCCTCACACTGACAGACTGTGTGAGCTAGTGTTTGGCAGAATTGAGAGCCGTCAACCAAGAAGACATGAGTATTTCCACGTGTTTTCCTGTAAACCCTGTCTGATTGGTCTTGCCTCTGTTCACTGAAGATAAAATACAACACTCTGTTCACTGAAGGTACAAAATTACAACATTGTTACATAGTGACAAAACATTCCAAGTAGAGAAATATTTAGGGCTAAAGAAAGAATCTTCCGAGCTACCGCTCCGAATGCCCAGGCGAGGTTACGCCCCTAGCTATCTACCTCTACTTTTGTTTTTGCAACTCTCCAAGCTTGATAACACAATTTCACTGGAATTATAAAAACTCACTCTTTTTTGGGTAGATTAGAAGAAATTTTAGAGCATGAAAAGATTCAATATTGCAGGCTGTGCTACTGACCCAAGTTTTTTCACATAGATTGTGATACACTCATGATTTAGGCCTAGGTCAAAAAAGGTCAATGATAATTATTGACACACACACAGACACACACACACGCGCGCAAACACACACATATACGGACCTGTCTATAAAAGCGAGCACTTCGATAGTTGGAAAAATCAGCAAAGAGTCGAATAGTTCGAAGGGATCGAAAGAATTTCCATACTCTATACTTCAAAACTTCCAGACATCATGGATTTCTCAGCAGGTAAGAAGATGTATTTTAAACAATTAAAATAGTTAATTATAAATTGAAAGACAATGTTTATGTAATTATCCATTTGATATTTATATTGATATAAATCTAAAACTATTCTTTCTGAATACAACAATCATCATCCTTATCAGGTCATTATGTAAACGGGTACGATACTATATCTAAAGTGTAATGGTCAATACACTTATATTACAGAGCAAGACCGAACTAAGCTCGTCTGATTCTAGTGTATAGGATAACGTATCAAACGAATGCGAGTCTACTAGGTAATTAAAATTTGTCTCCTAGATCTGTGTAGTGAGCTAAAAAGGGAACTGTTAAGTTACTAAAAGTAGGTTTCATTTGCTTTACTGTTTTTAGATAATAGTGTAGTCATTATTTCTCAAGATTAATTTTCTGGGCCATTGTATATAGCCACATATTTCATATTACTCTACATTTCCTATGTTTCCAATGTAAGTCAATTAGGTACTTTTTTCAATTCAAGTTAATTTCAAAATAAGTTATGAGACTATTCAAATGCTTTTATTTCATTTGTTCGATGCAAACAGCTGAAAGTCTGTAAATTTTGACAATAAACCTGATGTGCAATGTGGGTTGAATATTTTTGATTGCAACTCTGTATGTATTCATAGATTTCAGTTCAGCATTCAACACAATCATTCCTCAGCACCTGATTGGAAAGCTGAACCTGTTGGCTCGAACAGCTACCTCTGCAACTGGATCCTGGACTTCCTGACTGGGAGACCTCACTCAGTCTGGATTGGGAACAGCATTTCCAGCACCACCACACTGAGCACGGGGCCCCCAGATCTGTGTGCTCAGTCCACTGCTGTTTACTCCACAGACTCACGACTGTGCAGCAATGCACAGCTCGAAATATATAATATAGTTTGTATATTATGTAAGCAACTAAAATTGGTTGTGACAGGTCTAGGTCAAAGGTCATAATCATCATAATTAAATATAATGAAGGTGACAGGTCAAAGGGTGATCATTGTCAATTATAATTATATTAAATCCGGTTTCGATGTATTCCGGATGTATTCCAGACACACACACAAGTTGTTTCCTTTACCATAGATTGTGAAACACTCATGAGTTAGGCCTAGGACAAAAAAAGGTCAATGATAATTACTGATGCATGTTCATTCCTATAGCATTTCCTATAGCTCCGAAGCAATTCCACACACACACACACACACACACACACACACACTCACACACACACATATACATACATACATACATTCATACACACATACACATACATAAGGCTGATGAAAAATAAGTAAATGATTAATAATGAATTTCCATACACATCCAACCAAAATTATGACACACACACACATACACACACACACACACACAAGGCTGATGAAAAATAAGTAAATGATTAATAATGAATAATAATGAATACACATACACACACACATACCCTGTCCAATCAGAACAAAAGAAATTAAAATTGCTCCATCTGGTATGTGTCAAGCGATCAACCGGCTGAATGAAAGTTTAATTCCATCACACCAGGTTGTTAGTGAGAGACCTAATCAGAGTCCAAATTACGTTGTGTCAAACACATCGGTTAATTAAATTAAATTAAATTAAATTAAATCAATGTCTGCTAGAGTTACAAAATAACCTAAATGAACACGGTCAATCAGTACAATTAAACCCTGATCTAATCGATGCAGTCAATCAATTGAATGAAAATTTAAGCTCGTCAGAGCAGAGCAATACTCAAAATGAAAACCCCAGCCGAAATTCCATCAAACTGTATCAAGTACGCCGGTGACATCGCACGATATATTTTCGAATTAAATCAATGTCTGTTAGAGTTACAAAATAACCTAAACGAACAAAGACATTCTATGCAGATAAATGCTTGTTTTATAGATGTGTTGAAACAACTCAATGAAAATATGGCGTTATCTCCCGAACAGAATACCGTCTCAACTCCGGAAAACGCTCACGAACCTAGACCGTTATCTTGTCATGATATGATATACGAACTTAATCAAAGTCTTATGAGGATAAATGACAGTCTGTCATGCAATCCCCCCGATATCCGAGATTCTCAAATGGAAAACATGAAATCACCCAATATCCGAGTTGAGCAAGATGGGGTGGGTTAGATCCTAATATTAGGATAATTAATTGTGAAAGATTCAAAAACACTGACATTAGGCGAAGAGTCAATTTTTCTTCGATCGCTAATGTCGACCGCTTTGCAGATTTTTATAATTATGTTTTAAACAGTGTGATTGAAATCGCTAATAGTTTAATTTCTGCTGAGGATGCCGTCACCATTGAAATCAGAGGTGATACTGTCAATGTTTCATCACGCGTTCAATTAGACAACAGTGTTATTGATTTACAATCTTTTCTGACCATGCTCGAAAATGTAATTCAGAGTAAACGCGAAATTTTTATGGATGATACCCTTGAAATAGTTGTGCAGATGGTCCGGCCACCTCAGAGTGGTGGAATTAGAAGGAAAAAAGGCCATATATTCAATTCAGAAACCATGCGGAAGAAAATTAAGCATCTATACGTTTTTCACAACGGAGACAATATCTTTCGCATTGTGTGTCACCCAACTTTTGAATTGCAAAAAAAAACGATTTTGAAATGGAACAAATCGCTAAACAATTACAACACGATGTGGGATTATCCATAAACACCGCAGTCAGCTTTGCTGACGTAACGAGATTTGAGAGACATTTGAATTGTAAAATCGTAATCTTACATTGTTCTGTCAGCAAAGCCAGTTACTCTTTCAAACTAGCAAGACTCCCCATGAAAAAACTATTTACTTGTTTTTGCATGACAACCACTATTATGGGGTTAAAAGTATCACCGGACTTTTAGGAACGAGTCATGTGTGTCATTTCTGTCACTCAGGGTTTGACGTTTTATGGAAACATAAATGCGAATATAGCTGCAACGTTTGTCACGATCCGGATTGTCACAAACACCCTAAGAATGTAACTAAATGCCCAGAGTGTCAGAGATTGTGTAGATCCCAATACTGTTTCAAGAGACATAAAGCGAAGATTCAGTCGAGCAAAGGAGAATATTCTATGTGTGAAATGGGATTCTAGTGCATTAAATGCAAACGTGTGATAAGGGATAAACGTTCTAATCGTGAAAAACATGAGTGCACACATTCGAAATGCATACTCTGTTGCTAAAAACTCGACGAGGATATTGAGCGTAGATGTTTTATACAGCGGGCTAGGAAAGAATGCAAAAATACGGATTATGTATTTTACGATTTCGAAACTAGGCAGGAAACAGGAACTCATGTAGTTAATTTCATATGCTGTATTGATTTTAAGGGAGAGGAGTGGGTGGCTGAAGGGATGATTGCGTCAGTGCCTTCTTTAAGAAGTTTCGGTGTAATACATACAACGGTTACACGTTTATCACACAATGCTAGAGGGTTCGATTCATACCTTTTGTTAAACCATTCAGTGAAAGAAGCAATTGACCTGAAATCATAGCGCAAGGCAGTAAAATTTTTTGCCTCATTAATATCGCTTTCCCCAGTCCTACATCGATAGTCTATCGTTCTTACCCATGAAGTTGAGCAGCATCCCAAAAGCCATGGGGTTTTCGGAAAGCAAGAAAGGCTATTTTCCCCATTTCTGGAACACCGTAGAACATGAGGATTATGTAGGACTGTATCCTCACCCTAAGTTTTACGGTGTAGATGGCATGATGCCTAAGAATAGACAAGAATTCTTTAAGTGGGATAGAATGGTTTCTGACAAAGTCTTTGATTTCAAGAAAGAGATGGCCCAATACTGTGTGGTAAGGACGCAGACATTTTGAGAAAGTCTGTACAGCTATCAGAGCAGAAATTCTGGAAACTACAAAGGTCGATCCTTTTAAATGCATAACGATCACATCTGTGTGCATGAAAATCTTTAGAACCAAGTTCCTGCTTAAAGACACTGCAGCTATTCCGCTGCTTGATAATTACATCACCGCTCAGAAATCTTACTCAACACCTTCCATACAATGGCTCGAATACGTTTCTAAAATGCAAAACCTACCCATTCGCCACGCGTTGAACGAAGGTGACGTCAGGTTTGGCACCTATTACATAGATGTTTCCTGTGAGGATGGAGAAAACTGTAAGCTTTTTGATATTCTTGGATGTTTTTATCACGGCTGTGAAAAGTGTTTTCCCTCAATGACCCCGTATCCTCGGAGATGTCCGTCAAAAATCGATGGAGAGATTTAAGAATTTGCAAGACACCCTCAATTTGCAAGCCACTCTGAAGTGGGAACACGAGTGGAATGAAATGAAGAAAAACGACAACCGCATGCTAAACTTTCTAAAAAACTTTGACTTTCCTGAGCGTTTAAACCCACGAGATGCTTTTTTCGGTGGTCGAACAAATGCGTTACATTTGCATTATGTAGCTCAACCCGGTGAGAGAATCGATTATTTTGATTTTACCTCTCTTCACCCATTCATAAATAAGACAAAGACATACCCGATTGATCACCTTATCATCATTTCAACCATATCATCGTGACTTTCAACCTCTGAAATATTACTTCGGTATCATCAGAGCAAAAGTATTACCGCCTAGAATCACATTATCACAAATTTATCACCGTAAATCCTGCCAGAAGATCCGTGGCTAAACTCTCACTGAATTCGTTGTGGGGTAAGATGTGTCAAAGAGCTGACAGATCAAACACGACCTTAATTCGCGATCCTGCCGAGTTTTTTTCAGTTCATGTTCTCTGATATTTATAATGTGAGTCAGTTCTCTTTTTGAATGAGAAGGTGGCAATGGTGCAGTGGTGTTACACAGACGAAAGACTGATTAAACCATTGAACGCTAATGTATTCATCTGTATTTTCACTACTGCATACGCTAGACTTGAGCTGTACAATTTGATGGATCGATTGGATCAGCGTTGTTTGTACACAGACACTGACAGCATCATTTTTAAAAGTAAGGAAGGTGATTGGATTTTTTCTAAAATTTTTTATGAATTTGATTAATTGTGTGAATTAATACCCAGAATGAGGCACTGTTTTCTTTTTAAACTGAGCTCTTCCCCTTATTTTATTGCATAATTCCTCTTAGACCTGCCAGTTCTCAGAAACAAGACTTCAGGCTTGAACAACAAAAAAGACCTATTACAGAGCAATCAGAGGTAAGGATTTTGTAATTGTAATGGCATGTAATGGCATGACAATGGCAATTGCAATGGCATGGTCCACTGCAACCTGACCAAAATAAAGGAGTTAATAGGGATGAATGAATGAATGAATGAATGAATGAATGAATGAATGAATGAACGAATGAACGAATGAATGAGTGAATATACATTGGGTGAAACAAAGTATTGAACGAGTCAACATTTGTTTTCAGTAAATATATTTCTAATGAGGTTATTCACATGAAATTTTCACCAGACATCAGTATTAAATCAAGAAATCTGCAAATGTAAATCATTCACAACATTAAAGTCCATAAATAAAGTTATGTGTAATAAAGTGGAATTGCACAGGAAAAAAGTAGTGAACACACTAAGAAAAAGCAATTCTCCAAGGCAAGGTAAGTAAAGGAACCAGCTGAAATCCATAAGTAGTTAGAAAGTAATTACACCTCCTATCTGTGCAAATTAATATCAGCTGGGTTAGTAAATTGATGGTCTATAAAAAGGCTTTTCGTTACCAAGGTGTCCAACAAGAAACATCTCATGATGGGTAAAAGCAAAGAGCTCTCCCAAGACCTTCACAACCTTATTGTTGCAAAACATATTGATGGAATTGGATACAGACGTATTTCAGAAGTTCTGAATCTTCTAGTAAGCACCATTGGGGCTACAATCCGCAAGTGGAAGCAACATCAATCCGTCATCAACCGGCCACGCACAGGAGCTCCTCACAAGATTTCTGACCAGGGACTCAGAAGAATAGTCAGAAGAGTAGCCCAAGAGCCAAGGACCACTCGGAAAGAGCTCCAGAAACACTTGGAGGCAGCAGGTACCATCGTCACAGAGAAAACAATAGGCAATGCACTCCACTGCTCACACTCACCTGCAAGACTCCATTACTACAGAAAAGACATGTTGGAGCTCATTTAAAGTTTGCTGCAACTCATTTGGACAAGCCTATGAAATACTGGGTGAGTGTAGTCTGGTCAGACGAGAGCAAAATTGAACTTTTTGGCTGTCATACTACACACCATGTTTGGAGAAGAAATGGCACCATAAAAAAAACACTATACCCACAGTGAAGTGTGGAGGTGGAAGCATCATGGTGTGGGGCAGTTTTTCATCATTCATTCATCATTGTATGGTACTGGCAGACGTCATATAATTGAAGGAACGATGAACAAGAAGGACACCTAGGTTCGAATGCTGTTCATAGACTTTAGTTCAGCATTCAACATGATAATTCCTCAGCACCTGATGGGAAAGCTGAACCTACCAGGCCTGAACACCTCCATCTGCAACTGGATCCTGAACTTCTTGACTGGAAGACCTCAATCAGTCCGGATTGGGAAAAACTTCTCCAGCACCACCACACTGAGCACGGGGGCTCTTGAGGACTGTGTGCTCAGTCCACTGCTGTTCACTCTGCTGATTCATGACTGTGCAGCAATGCATGGCTCCAACCACATCATTAAGTTTGCTGATGACGCGACCGTGGTGGGTCTCATTGGCAAGACTGACAAGTCAGCATACAGAGAGGATGTGCAGCGACTAATGCACTGGTGCAGAGCCAACAACCTGTCACTGAATGTGGACAAAAACAACAGAGATGGTTGTTGACTTCAAGAGAGCATGGAGAGACCACTCTCCGCTGAACATCGATG
Source organism: Ictalurus punctatus (assembly GCF_001660625.3). Lineage (NCBI taxonomy): Eukaryota > Metazoa > Chordata > Actinopteri > Siluriformes > Ictaluridae > Ictalurus > Ictalurus punctatus. The sequence goes on from NC_030437.2 coordinate 3,421,688, forward strand.
GCTCCTCCGTGGAGATCGTCAAGAGCATCAAATTCCTTGGTGAGGGAGAACCTCACCTGGTCCCTCAACACCAGCTCCATAGCCAAGAAAGTCCAGCAGCGTCTCTACTTTCTGCAAATGCTGAAGAAAGCCCATGTCCCACCCTTCATCCTCACCACTTTCTACAGAGGAACTAATGAGAGCATCCTGAGCAGCTGCATCACTGTCTGGTTCGGAAATCGCACCTCATTGGATCACAAGACCCTGCAGCAGATAGTGAAGAAAGCTGAGACGATCATCCGGGTCTCTCTCCCCTCCATCACAGACATTTACACCACACGCTGCACCAGCAAAACCACCAGCATTGTGGACGACCCCTCACACCCCTCACATAAACTCTTCACCCTCCTGCCGTTTGGAAAAAGGTACCGAAGAATTTGGGCCCTCACGGACAGACTGTGTAATAGCTTCTTCCCCCAAGCGATCAGACTCCACAATATTCAGAGACTGGACTGACACACACGTCCACACACACACTGAACTGAACACCTTCCTACCCCCACTGCAATATTTGCACATTCCTGCATTGACTCTGTTGCATTTTTGCTGCTGCTGTATTATAAAAAATATAGTATTTAATTTATTGTCACTATTATACACTTCATATACACTTTACCTGGCTGCTACTACAATAACTGCTATGTTCATATTTGTTATGAGCTAATTTGCTGAAGAATAAGGCATAGCATGTTATGTTTTACATTTATACCATTTTTAAATTATATTGTTACTCCTTGGCACCTATCTTCTACACTAGCTGTTATATCTTCCACACTAAAACTGTACACTGTTCGGCGCTACACTGTCACTTACTGTACCTATTGTGCTGTTTTAGTAGTTACTGTACTGTCCTGTGGTGTTAGCACACGTCTGCACATGCACTTTATGTAGAATATTTGCAGATCTTATTTAGTTTTGTGTCATCTCATGTAGTTAGTGTGTTGTTTTATGCAGCACCATGGTCCTAGAGGAACGTTGTTTCATTTCATTCTTTTCCCTTGTGGTCAATCGTGACATTTCTACACTTGCATTTGTTTATGTTTCTGTTATGTCTCCTCCCCGTTCTGTCATTGGCTATGGTTTCATGTGTGTCTGAATCGTCCTCAGCCGTTACGATGCTGATTATTTCCTCATAAATACCGTGCGCCTCCCAGCACACGGGGCGGAATATTGAATGAGTTAGACAGTAGATTAGTTTAGAGTCCTTACGATAGATAACCACAGTCACAGTCCATAGTTTCATGTTTCGATTCATAGTCTTAGTCTTAGTTCATAGTTCATGTCATGTGTAGTTTTGTTTGTTAAGCTCACGCTGGTTTCTCCGCTACCAGTCCCTCGCTGCTGTTTATGTTTCATGTTTGGTATATCGACCCTGTATCCCGAGACCACGACTTCGATTCCTGCCTTGCCTCGTTTATGCCTGTTTGCCGATCGCCTGAACCTTGCATGTTACTGGATTATGTTTTTGGATCACGTTTTAGATTGGCTCTCTTTTAGACTGGCTCTCTTTAAATAAAACTGTTGTTCAACCTGCGCTTGCATCCTACCTTATCTCCGATGCGTCACGAAACGTGACTGCATCTCTTTGTCTACTTTTGGACCTATGTGAAAATCTGATGATGTTTCAGCTCATATTTATGCAGAAATATAGAATATGCTAAAGGGATCACAGCTAGCTAGCTAAATACAATTGGGGGGAAGAGGGACATAGTCTTTCCCTGCCCCACATTAACTGCCCCACATGCCACCTATTAATTGGCAACACATGCATATGTTCTCTCTCACACACAAACACACAAACACACACACACACACACACACACACACACACGCACACACACACACATACACACATACACACACACAAGGCTGATGAAAAATAAGTAAATGATTAATAATGAATACACATACACACACACATACTCAAAACAGGGTTGGACTGTATGAATGATAAATTCGGACTGTAATGTAATTTGATATGTTCCTGCTTTCAATGACTTTCTGAAAAAACATACTTCAGACACACCCTGCACTCTTTCTATAAGCCTAATGATGCTAACCATGCTGATGATGTTTGAATAGATAAAAAGGAACAGGACGGTGTTTGGTTTATTGGAGATATACAGCTGAGTGAACACCCTGACTAAACAGAGCTGGTTCTGACCGGACATTCTTGATCTGAACAAACTGGTTTCTGTTGTTATGGTAGGATGAGAACCAGAGAAGAGCAATGCTGTTAACCCCAGTGTCAGCCAGCTGTTCAAATAATAGTGAATGGGAGATGGTATCAAAGGCAGCACTAAGGTCGAGGAGGATGCAGATGGTCAGAAGGCCAGAGTCAGCAGCACAAAGGAGGCCATTAGTAATTTTAACAAGGGCTGCTTCACTGCTGTGTTTGGGATGGAAACCAGATTGAAAATATTGAAAGTAGCTAGCATAATGGATCGACTCTCATTATACTGTAGTGATTTACCACGTCCAAAGTGGAGGAGGTGTGGCTAATGGAGATGGCACCCCAAGTGCTAAATCCAATATTTTAAACCAGACACAGTCATCCAGTGCACCAAATCCAAGGAAATGTTGTAAAAATGGGCAAAGTTACATACATCGACTGTGGAGTAGCGGTAGCCAAAGGTGCCATTGTTCACCCAATCCAATCCAATAAAATAAAAGCATAAAGGTTTTGATCAATGACACACACTCCTAATACTAATGTGAAATATTGCTTGCAATGCATTTGATTATTGTATGTTGCTGTACTTTTGCTGTATAAAAAGATCATAGCTTGTTTGTTAATGCAGTGTATTTGTTTTTTTTTTCTTTGTTTTTCTTTTTGCCAAAGACACATCAGGAAGAAACAATTCGCTTAAAAGAATTTTAAGAAGCCCACAAAACTCAGAAAAAAAAACTTATTTGCATTTGGTGAAGCCTACAAAACTCATAAATAAACAAATTCACAGAGCGGAAAGTGCAAAATGGCTCCTAAAGTTGAAGTACTTTTGACTCTATAAGAATAAAAAAATAAATAAATAAAAAAGTATGCAGCAGCGAATCCAGCAGGGGGCAAAATATGGAGACACATTATGGAGGTTAATGCGGTGTCGTCAATCCAGCACAATATAATTGAGATCAGAAGAAAATGGTTTGACACAAAACTGAGTAAAAAAAAGTATTACTGCAAATTTGGGGAGGCCAAACCATGACAAAGCTTTTTAAAATTCATGAGATGCCAGGGCAAACAGAGCCGATTTATAAGTTAGCTTTCATCCTCTGAAAAAAACAAAACTGTCTATTTAAAGCCGATAATTCAGTGTTTACAATAGTTAATCTTATTTGTTAAAATTTACACACACTCAGGAACAGGAGTAGGGTGTGGAATTTTTTTCCCCAAAATTTACAGGATGTACATGAATACCAATTTTTATGTGTGTAAACGCTCATACAGAAAATCTATGCATATATCCATTTGTATCTAGCTAGTTTGGGGCCCAATGCTGGGTGTAACACAGTAATGTAATGTAATTTACTTTTCCTATTACCACATTAGTTTCTAAAGTGTTACAACTAATGTGTTAATTACTTTAATTACTGTTATACAGCTGCTGACAATGAGAATATTGTTGCAAACACTTCTTACACGTTTAGAAACTAATAGCCTGTTAATTATGTGGAAATCATTTATAACAAAGCTTAATATACCCACTGTTTTTACTGCATATATGCTTCAAATTACTTTGTTCATTTGTAAGTAAAGAAACAAGTTTTAAGGGATTGTAATGCCTTTCTTCTTCTTACTAGTTTTCATCGTCATGTTTTTTCTCTGGCACAGACTTGTATAGCGTCTAGAGAGTAACTTAGACATCAAGTTATGATTAGTGTATTTACCTTAAATATAATTTCTTTGTATTTATATTTTACTTTCATTATTTTTTTACTTTTAAATAAAATTACTGTATAACAATATTAGTGTATAAGTAATTAGCAATTTGCAATGGATTAGTTTTTCAAATAATGACCCTGACACTGCTTACAATGATTAAACTAAATTGACTTCCACCTAGCAAAAAATACTCTCAAGTGTTCCTCCAGTTGAATCTGTATTTGTAACCATTTGTATCTATTATTCTTTCAGTCCAATAATACTATCTATACAGTAACATTTTCATATTAAATATGTTATTGAGTATGACTGAGGAAGCAGTGATGTTCTCATAGGAAGTCAACAGTTCTTCCATCTAGGCTAGTTTTGGGAAATAGGTAGCTTAAAAGAAAGTACATTTATCTTCAAATGAGGAAGTAGCTTGAATGTCAAAAATGTCGGTACAAACACATGTATGTGTGTGTGTTGGTTGCTATTTCATTAAACTGCATTAGTCATAATGTTGTCTATATTTTCTGTTCTCTCTCTTCTGTATTTTATAGCACCTGGTAACTACAATTACAGAACCTTTTTTTAGGGGAAACCTATTTACTCCACTGTCTTCATTTGTCATTCATGTCATGTATACACTCTCAAGAGACCTTCATATGTAGACAGTAGAGTACAATGGTTTCCCCCAAATGAATTCAGTAATAATGTAACTACAGAAACTATAATTGCTGAACTTGTTTGGGGGAAACCATTGTACTCCCCTGTATTCATATGAAGGTCTCTTGAGAGTGTATACACAATAATCCATCTAGGCTAGTTTTTCCTAGTATACTAAATGAAAATTGAAACATGTTGTTGCTTTGAATGATCAATGTATCATTATACCACAAGTCCAGTGAACTTGTCTAACTACTGAAAGACAATGTTTTCTTATACATTTCCTTTAGTTTTGCTTCAAAGAAAGAACTGTAACTTGAGTGTGCCTCTGCCAGTACAACCACATGTACAGGTGTGTGTGGAATTATCAACACGCCATGTGCCATGCCAATTTGACATTGGGAACCAATCCAAAATATATATTTAGTCTTTTCTGTGAAGATGTTCAGAAGGCTTAATAGTCATTAGCTAGTATTTACTTCCGAGCAGAACATATTTAAATATAATAATTAGCCTGTCATTTTTCAGATTGTCAGAATTTCAACAATCAAGAGAGTGTCCAGGTGTCCAGATTATGTAGTTGTGGGAAGTGAATTTTTCAAAAAGGTGTGTCCAGAGCTTGTTGATTTAGAAATGCATACATTAGGCTATATATACACCTCGATCTACTGTACGAGATTCACAACACCAAGCTGAGAAAGGTAAGCAGATCATTACAGTATTACTTTATTGTATTGTGTTCTTTATGTTTGTTTTTAACATTTCAATGATTAACAATTTTATTGTTTATTATTAACCATTATCAACCATTATTTCAGTAATATATAAAAAAAAATAATAAATAATGAAAAAAAAATCACATTTGTTTGTGACAAATAAATTAATTTCCCTGCAATCAACACATTTATTTTTTCTAGTGTAGTGTCAAGTTTTTTTTTTGTTCCACATGTGTTTTGCCATGCACTTTTAATAATTTACTTTATATGGGTTAACTTATTTTAATGAATATACAATGAAAAGGAATGTACTTTTATTCCTGTACACTGATAAAAATCACTGTGATCATTCACACTAGATAAATAGATTTCCCTTTCAAAGGGAACTTCGACGTTGCATTTAGCATAACAGTATGGGAGCGCCTTGCGCGCGTGACTGGTATCTGAAGCTTGTTTAAAATCATGCCTCTACTTATATGAGCGAGAGGGATTTCAGGAAGTGTTTTACGCCTTGCTCCCAGTTCATCACGGGAGGAAACGGACACGCTTTCTGCGTGAAGTGTTTGGGCGTAGAGCATGCTACAGCAGCCCTCGAGGGATCTGACTGTCAGCACTGTGAACATTTCACGATTAGGCAACTACGCTCTCGGCTCGCTCTCTTCTCGTCCGAAGGGAGTTGGGTTTCAGAGCCTCGTGGATTTGGGCCTGGTCCTGGGGTTCTTGTATGGATTTGGAAGAGGAGCCAGAGACGAGCGCTGCTCTATATCTTGCTCTGTCTTCCGGGTCCGGCTCTCCACCTGACCTTAGAGCTCACATCGCGACTCCTCCTTCCCCTATGGAAAGCCGAAACACCCTCGCTGACTCCAAGGAGTCAGTAGAGGGTGCCATTGCACCAAAAACCGACAGCGGCTCTCAAGCATATAAAGAGCTGCTTGAGGTAATCACTAGGGCAGTTCAAAAGTTGAATATAGACTGGCCTGTGGAAGAGGAAGTGGCTCGTAGCAGGCTGGATGAGCGCTTCCTCTCCAGTGAAAATAAATATAAAGCTCCCTCACACCGCAGAAAACTCCCCTTTTTCCCAGAAGTGCATGAAGAGATATCATGCTTCTAGAGAAAACCATACACTAGCCGTGTTTATAACCCCGCAACGTCTGATTACTCAGCCATCATGGGGAGTGAGCAGCACTGCTATGTAGCGATGCCAAAGGTGGAGGAGGCACTTGCGAGCCACCTCTCTCCATCAACGGCAGGTAATTTAGGGAGGCCAACTTTACCTTCGAAGCCTTGTAAAGCCACTTCGGCGTTGGTGGGCAAAGCCTATGCGGCAGCGGGTCTTGCTTGTGGGTCCCTGCATACAATGGCAGTGTTGCAGGCCTACCAAGCAGACCTGCTGAGTGAGCTAGATACTGGTGAAGGAATTTGGCCCGAGGCAGTGGCAGAGCTGCACCGCGCCACAGATTTATCTCTCCGGGCGACCAAACAAACGGCCCGCCATATTGGCCGTTCAATGGGTAGCCTGGTTGTGGCAGAGAGGCACCTATGGCTCAACCTCTCAGGGATGGAGGACAAGGATAAGGTCTCCTTGCTGAACGCCCCTGTTAAACCTTCCGGCCTGTTTGGCGGCGTGGTCAATGCCATCGCCGACAGGTTTCGCGAGGCAAAACAGCAAACGGCGGCGTTCAGCCAGTTCCTTCCCCATCGTATCGAGTTCGCACGGGCCTCCAGGAGTGGAGCCCGGGCCAGTGTGGTGCGAGGGAGACGCAGAAGACGAGTGTGGTGGCCCGCCTCCCCCCGCAGAAAGCCAAGGGGACCGGGCGGCCACAGCCACAGCCTGATAAGAGGCCTGATCTAAGAATGAGCATAAAAGCAAAGCAGGCAAGGAAGGAACGGTCCTGATGGGCCACGGAGGGACGTATGGGGCCCATCATACTGGGGGCTAGGGCAACTGAGACGCGCTTAATTGCCACGTCACCTGATCATGGCAAGCCTATAAGTATACATATACATATGTTTACAGTACATATTTATATACACCTAGCTGAACCTGCTCAATTTGTGTGAATAAAGTTTCCTTAATTTTGTTTTTTCTTTCCCTGATCTATTGAATTGAAACAAGGCTTCAGGTTCAGGACAAAATATGGCTACAGACAAGTACAAGGTGAGAAGTTTTTATAGTGACATAAATTCTGTGTTTATTACTAATGTGATGGTTAAGCTCTTTCTGGCTGGCTAGACTTACATTTCAGAAATATATTTGTTGAGGCTTAGCAGTAAAAAACTTAAAACACACTGAAAATTAAAACACAATGAAAAAAAATTGCATATTGATATAAGAACTAGATACATTGTCAAGTTACTCCCCTTGCAGCCAAGCAATTTCATATACAAGGCCTAGAATTGCAGAAGTATTTGAATTGCATTATTTTGTACCTTGGTGAGTGGTCTTTTCTTCTATATTATGTATGAGTGATTCTGCCATGCATTTAACTAGTTAGTTACTCACTGCTATCTGCATGCAGAATGTCATCTCTACAGTCAGTGGGAAGTTGAACTTTTTTTCCCCCCTGCAGTGTCAGTTGCTTCTTTGTACTTTATATTCAATGTATAGTGAGTGGCACATATAGCTCAGTGTTTTCACTTTTGAATGTTTCATATTCCCTACCTAACAACTTTTAAATGAAGCTTAAGCTCACAGCCAGCATGAAAGAGTGGGTATATATATTTTTGCCCTACCAGTTTATGCCAAACAAAGTGGGTAGACACTAGAAACCATGCTATAAAATTTGTGCTCATGCAGTCAGTGTCTGAATCTCTTAGAATGTAAAGAGGGGCACCAGCTGGAGTATTTTCATACTACCAATGTCCTAAACCAGTTCAAAGAAGTTGTGTTTGACTCAGATACTCCCTGTCCTGATTTTTATCCCTGTCAACACGTTATGTGTTCAGCTGGAAAAAATTTTCCTGGCTCAGCGTTTAATCTGACCCAAGCCAGTCTAAACAACTTGGTGATTAGCCACCAAGCACAGTCTGAGTACAAGATGATTAGATAACTTGGCAGTAGATTTGGCTCGACTGGGAGCAATGATCCAGTAGCAAATGTCTGTACATCTCAACATAGCCCTCTTTTGTAGCTCAGTGATTTGACTCTTTCTCTCCTAGTGGAGCACAGGTCACCCAATATAGCTCAGTATTCAGTAAACTTTCCCAACTCAACTGAGCATGATGATAAACACCAACCCTGGTCCCATCTTCCAATGCCTACAGGTGGTCCAGCTGCCTTGACCTACCTTTAGGCATGGGGTCCATTCACATGGGAAAGCGGAGAGGGGGCTGAGAGAGCGTGGGGGGCATTGTTGGCTGTGGTTGAAGCCTAGTTAAAAGATCCAGCACCAGTGGCAGTCTCAGCTTCATGCTACAACTGGTGATGGCACCTTCTGCAAGGCGTAGGTGATTAGGGCCAAAGATAATAGTGAGACCTCAAATAAATGAACTCTGTTGACATTCATTCATGTCTGATTGAGTCTCTCTCTGCCACTGTTTGCATCTGGGTGGTAAAAGGGAGCACTTAATGCCACTTCACTTCAGCAATGTCTACTGAAACAAACTCATTGTCAGTAGTGATGGCCATATGCTAAAGAGTGATGCCAAGAAGTCTGTCACTACACAGACAGTAACTGACACAGTGGACACTAATTCTGGAAATTTTGTATAGAAATCATAGAGCACTACAAGGAAGCATTGGTGCAAGTATCCAGATGAATTTGTGACCAAGCCAAACAAGACTCTATATCAGATAAGAGGGACAGTGGAAGGGGTGACCCAGTCTTCCCATTAACCAGAAGGTTGTGCAATACCTGAACAATTGTATCCACAATGTGTTCATTGTATCCACAATGTGTTCATTCTGTTTGTTTGTTTACTTACATCCTTAGTGCTCCTCAACCCATACACAAAATCCTTCATAGCAAAAGTCTTGTGGCATTAACACTGAAATCCCAAATATAGGCGTGTCAATAAATCAGCGCTGTTGTGATCAAGCTTGGATCTGTAGGGTGTTTGACTTTTATCAACAGCTACATGTAGGTACAAAGAAAATCAGTGCTACACAAACATTTGTGAATCAGGAAATAATTATTAGTTTGGTTTTGGCCTATAAAAACATTTATACATAGCTTTACTAAGAAACTATTAGGAGACGAGCTGATTATTTTGTTGAGCACCTTCATAACATTAGAATTAAATATTGCACCTTTCAGGCAGTGAGACATTTCAACAGTACTGGACATAACGTTAATGGAATTAATGTTGATAGTGGTGTAATGAAGTGAGGACACTTTAATTCGCAGATCTTCAATGACTCTGTCCATGGCCATATCACGATGCATCCTCTGCTGGTTCAAATCATTGACACACCAGAATTTCAGCGCCTGAGGAACATCAAGCAGCTGGGAGGAGGGTATTTTGTCTTTCCAGGAGCTTCTCACAACCGATTTGAACACTCCATTGGGTAAAAAATGTCAACATTTTCATACTAATATCAAACTATGTTAGGTGGAAGTACAGTGCTGTGAAAAAGTATGTGTGATTTTTTTCTGTTTTGTGTATCTCTCATACTAAATTGTTTCAGAAAATCAATCTAAGATAAAGACAAAGGCAATGAACCAATGCATACTGTAGAAGTAAGTCCTAGAAGTAAGTGAAAGCCTGATCTACAGTTATCGGAAGTGTTGGGTTGCTGCTAAAGGTGGCACAACCAGATTTTAAGTTTAAAGGGGCAGTTAGTTTTTCGCACTGGTGATAGGTGTGGGTTTTTTTGTTTGTTTGTTTTTGTTTTTGTTTTGCTTCAATAAAAAATGAATAAATCAAAATTGAATTGAGTGTTTACTCAGGTTGCCTTTGTTTTGTGTTGTATTTCATTTAAAGATCTAACACTATTTAGTATGAGATATACACAAAAAAAAAATCCAGAAGAAATCAGGATGGGGCAAAAACTTTTTTCACAGAACTGTATTGGTAGCTGATGTAATAATAATACTTAAAGATATTTTGATGATACATGATCATTCATTTTAGGATAATTTCTAGAAAGTTAATGGACCAGGAAATATAAGGATAAAGAAAGAAAGGAAGAAAGAAAGAAAGAAAGAAAGAAAGTGTAATTAATACAGTCAGCTAACAGTTGCTACTCAGGCTTAATTATACAGAGGATAAAGTTAACCTTTCTTTGAATGAAAACTACGATACACTAACAATAAATTTTTTAAAAAATGTAAATAGTTGGTCATTGATCTTGTTACTAATCTAGTTTGAATTTCTGCTGATCTACGTAATATATCCAGCAAAATCATTATGCAATGTCTTGCAATATTGATACCACACAATAATCAAGTAATAATATTACATATTCACAGCGTGGCTCATCTGGCAGGGAAACTCGTACAAAGTCTCAGAGCTCAAGGAAATGATATAACTGAGAAAGATGAACTCTGTGTTCAGATTGCAGGATTGTGTCATGACCTGGGTGAGTTATTCAAAATTCATTAAACTGTAACAACTGGCTTGTGGCACAACACAAACCAAACAAAAGACACACAATTATCATCTGTATATCTGTGTGATTTACAATGCATTGCATAAGTATTTACCCCTTGAACATTTCCACAATTTGTAGTGTTACAAGCTGAAACTGAAATGAATATACAGTATCTCACAAAAGTGAGTACACCCCTCACATTTTTGTAAATATTTGATTATATCGTTTCATGTGACAACACTGAAGAAATGACACTTTGCTACAATGTACAGTAGTGAGTGTACAGCTGGTGTAGCAGTGTAAATTTGCTGTCCCCTCAAAATAACTCAACACACAGCCATTAATGTCTAAACCGCTGGCAACAAAAGTTAGTACACCCCTAAGTGAAAAAGTCCAAATTGGGCAAAAAGTGTCAATATTTTGTGTGGCCACCATTATTTTCCAGCACTGCCTTAACCCCCTTGGGCATGGAGTTCACCAGAGCTTCACAGGATGCCACTGGAGTCCTCTTCCACTCCTCCGTGATGACATCACCAAGCTGGTGGATGTTAGAGACCTTGTGCTCCTCCACATTCCGTTTGAGGATGCCCCACAGATGCTCAATAGGGTTTAGGTCTGGAGACATGCTTGGCCAGTCCATCACCTTCACCCTCAGATTCTTTAGCAAGGCAGTGGTCGTCTTGGAGGTTGTGTTTGGGGTCGTTATCATGCTGGAATACTGCCCTGCGGCCCAGTCTCCGAAGGGAGGGGATCATGCTCTGCTTCAGCAAGTCATTGTACATGTTGGCATTCATGGTTCCTTCAATGAACCGTGACTCCCAAGTGCCAGCAGCACTCATGCAGCCCCAGACCATGACACTCACACCACCATGCTTGACTGTAGGCAAGACACACTTGTTTTTGTACTCCTCACCTGGTTGCCGCCACACATGCTTGACACCATCTGAACCAAATAAGTTTATCTTGGACATGGTTCCAGTAATCCATGTCCTTAGTCTGCTTGTCTTCAGTAAACTGTTTGTGGGCTTTCTTGTGCATCATCTTTAGAAGAGCCTTCCTTCTAGGATTACAGACATGCAGACCAATTTGATGCAGTGTGTGGCGTATGGTCTGAGCACTGACAGGCTGACTCCCCACCCCTTAACCCTCTGCAGCAATGTTGGTAGCACTCATACGTCTATTTCCCAAAGACAACCTCTGGATATGACGCTGAGCACGTGCGTTCAACTTCTTTGGTCGACCATGGCGAGGCCTGTTCTGAGTGGAACCTGTCCTGTTAAACCGCTGTATGGTCTTGGCCACCATGCTGCAGCTCAGTGTCAGGGCCTTGGCAATCTTCTTATAGCCTAGGCCATCTTTATGTAGAGCAACAATTCTGTTTTTCAGATCCTCAGAGAGTTCTTTGCCATGAGGTGCCATGTTGAACTTCCAGTGACCAGGATGAGGGAGTGTGAGAGCGATGAAAATGGCTTATTGGGCCCAATTTGGACATTTTCACTTAGGGGTGTGCTCACTTTTGTTGCCAGAGGTTTAGACATTAATGACTGTGTGTTGAGTTATTTTGAGGGGACAGTAAATTTACACTGTTACACAAGCTGTACACTCACTTTATTTTACATTGGAGCAAAGTGTCATTTCGTCCGTGTTGTCACATGAAAAGCTATTATCAAATATTTACAAAAATGTGATGGGTGTACTCACTTTTGTGAGATACTGTACGTATATGTCGGTATAATGTCTGCTTTTTTGTTAATTAATCTATGTGTAGTGAAAATATTTAGCACCATTAGTGTAAGTTAAATCCAGTTCAGATGTAACACTGCAAAAAGTGGGGACATTTCAAGGGAGTGAATATTTATGCAAAGCACTGAACTTTACTTTTCAGTGGAAAATGTCAGAATGTAGTGATTCATTTCTACATCTTAACATGAAATAAATATGGTGAATTAAACATCAAGATGCTTTGCTAAAAGCAGACACTGGTGGGACTATTTAAGGTGTTGTAGAATTCTTATCCTGGGTTTTTCCTCTGGTGTTCTTTGAGTGGCTTTCTGATGGTGAACAGTAGTAACTGATGGTCTCACCTGTGTGGAGCAGCATACACTAAATAAGCCTTTACCTGCAGAAGGGTTCCAGCTGCATTTATGTTATATATATATATATATATATATATATATATATATATATATATATATATATATATATATATATATATATATATATATATAAAACTTTAAGACAGAATGAAAATAACATTATGGCATTCAGGTGAAATAGCCAAACAAAATTTATGGAATTTAGGAAAAGAGTTACTAAGATTACTCAAAACCTCAAGTATAACATTAAAGGCAATTAAAGGCAGTGAGAGTAGTTAAAATAAAAATAAAAAACCTACAATAAGACTATAAAACATGTATGTTTGGATGACCTGCAGCTGTAATTTATGAATAAGTCACTGGAAGTCTGAACATGTGTGGAATATTTCATTAGGAATCAGCCTTGACATAATAGTAGTAAGTCATCATTTTGAAAAAGCTTCTTATTGTTTTCAGACTCTAAAGCATAAGACAGATTAGCTTAATCATTTTTCAGATCTTGGTAAACTGTATAATTGTACATTTAACCGATGGAAATGGCTTGGAAATGCAATTCAAAATTAATACCTCAACATTGGTCATACTAATTCGCACACAATCACTGTTAAAAAAATGATGTTCAGACTTCATAACATCAGCGCAGAATTAATGAATCTGCATTGACATGAACCAGTATTTTGCAGCATTAGAGACATTAGGACAGTAGTGGCTCAGTGATTAAGACTTTTGATTGGAAGGTTGAGAATTCAAATCCTGGCACCACAAAGCTGCCACTGCTGGACCCTTGAACTGCTCAGTTGTGTAAATGAGGTGATTTATAAGTCACCCTGGATAAGTGCATCTGCCAAATGCCATAAATAAAATGAAGATGCCTATGAATCTCATGAACCCTGTTAGTAAATCAGCTTACTAATTTTTTTTTTGCTAATGTTATTAATTTTGCATGTTTTACACACCAAACGATGACATGTGTGAGTGAAAGGCAAGATGCAAGTGTATAAATCAATGATCGTCATCATAATTCCAGTCATGGGTCACAGACAGGTAGCAACACACAGGGATAATCCATAATTGGTAAACAGGAAAGCAAGCACAGATAGAGTAACAAAAAATAATTAGGCAAGACTGGATCAAGGGAACAAAGGCTTAGACTTAGACATATGCTTAACATAACACGATAAGACTGCACACTAAAACTAAGACACACAAGGATATAAATAGGCAAACTGATCAGTAACTGAAACAAAACAGGCGTAAACATTAAGGACACAATAGGGAGATCAATGAATTATAAGACATGAGTGGAGATCACAACAAAATCTACATTACAATGTAGACAAAACATAGAAATAGTGGTACTTGCACTGGGAACTAGGATATGGCCTGAGAACTGCAGCATGAGAGTGGAAATGTTTTCACACATTTTCCTTTATTATAACAAAGAGCAATTATTTTCAAATGGGTTATGTTAGTAGATACGATTTAGATTTTTTTTTTATTAATCAGTTAAAAAGTTTGTGCCTTCCTTTTGGAAAATTCATTCATTCATTTATTGATTCATACACTCTACTCTGAAAGTATTAGAATGGCAAAGACAATTATTTTGTTTTTGCTATACACTGAGGAAATTTGTGTTTAAGATAAAAAAGATAAATATGAGACAACAGATCAGAATTGCAGGCACATTTTTTTTAACCCACACATTTCTCAAGTGATCAAAAATACTGCAACATGTCACTGACAGTCACATGTTTTATTGTTGCCCAGGTGTGTCATGTTAGATTGATTGTTTAAAGAATTAATAGGTCTGCGTGTCTACTCTTGGTTTGAGACCTGGGTGTCACCTTTGAAGACTGCATTTGTTGTTAAAATGGATAAACCAACATAAAGATCAGAGAGCTATCTATGTCAGAAAAGCAAGCCATTTTGAAGCTGAGAAAAGAAGGAAAATCAATCAGAGCCATTGTACAAGCATTGCGCATAGCCAGTACAATGTTCTGAAAAAAAAAAGAAACCACTGGTGTACTAACAAAGAGAATCAAAAAACAAAACATACAAGCTCATTGGTCAAGCATGGTGGAGGTAGTGTCATGGCTTGGGCTTGCATGGCTGCTTCTGGAATAGGCTCACAAATCTTTAGTAGTGATGTAACTCATGATGAAACAGAATGAATTCAGACGTCTACAGAAACATTTTTTCTGCTAATTTACAAAGAAATACATACAATCCAATTGGGAGGAACTTCATCATGCAGCAAGACAATGATCCAAAGAACACTGGCAACACAACAATGGACTAAATTAGGGGGGAAATTGAAAGGTTTTAGATTGACCAAGTCAATCACCAGACCTTAACCCAATTGAGCAGCACTTCTTGAAGAGGAGACTGAAGGGAGACCCCCCCCAAAAAAAAAAATAGAATAAATAAGTAAATAAATAAATAGAATAAAATAAACAACTATTGAAAGAAGCTGCGCTACAAGAGTGAAAAAGCATCAGAAAGGAATAATTAAAATGCTTCTTGATGTCAGTGGGTTGCTGTCTTGATGCAGTTAGGAATATTCAACCAAATAAGTGTCATTTACTTCAATTTATTTAAAGACTATGTGTTCCAATACTTTTGCTCACCTAAAAAGGTGCCATGTTGTAAATTGTTTAACACATTTTGGCGTAAATATCAGGAAATTAAAGTTCTGATCTATTGTCTCATTCCTCTTTTGATCTCAAGCCCAAATCTCTTTAGTATATAGCAAAAACAAAAGAATTGGCCTTGCCATTCCCATACTTTCAAAGGGGACTGTATTTAGTAAACACTTTATCTTTGTGGCAGTGGATCTGGAGTCTATCCTGGAAAGAGACACTTTTTTTGTGAGGCTGGTATATACACGGAAAACATGTGAAACCCCAAGCAGACAGTAACCATGGCTCAGGATCCAAGATCTTTGTGGATCATGCACGCACAATGAAACACATCATTATTCCTGACATATAAAGTATGTTATAATCCTGTCAGATACAGGCATATGCAGCCTTCAAATCAGAATCCTCGTTTATCAATGTTGTTTACATAAAAATATGTACAGAAATTGTGTGCACATTTTTGAAATCTAATTATTTAAAAAATATATTTTCGATTGATCATGCATTGGACTGCTGATTCATTTAAAAAGAAATTCATTACTATTTTTTTAAAATTAAATGTAATTACTGTTTAAAAAAACATATTTGTGATTGCACTCCAATTCCATAAAAATTTACAATGTTACCTTGTTAACATCAATGAAAGGTTTCCTACATTTTTTGCAGGTTTATAAATATTGCCATTTTCTTTCTTTCTTATACAGGGTGTAAAATTCTGGAACCAATGAGAGTACCTAGAACTACCAAGATTTCAACAATTTCATCCAATGTTAATGCCATTTTTCACCTGTAACAAAAATGGCATAAATATTGGATGAAATTGTTGTATATATAAGTGTCAAAATCACATATATGTAGTTTACCTCCCATTGGTTCCTGACTTTTATGACACTATGTAGATATTGCTTGTTTGACTCTTGTGTAATATCCTGTTATATATCTTAAACATTATTTTATATTACTAGGAAAGCTTGAATAAGGATTTAATTCTGACAGTTAATCAAGCCTCTTGCCTACTTTTTCAATTAAGGTCACGGCCCTTTCTCTCATGTATTTGAGGTTTTCATGAAGGAGGTAAAACCAGAATTGAATTGGAAGGTAAAAAATCTAATGTTTTGCATGCAAATCAGTAAAGTGGATAATTACCTTTTGCCTTTAATAAATATTTATAATTTTTATAGTATCTCAATACATTTTAAGTCTGAACAAATAAAATGTGGCGAATTCCGATGAATCCTTGTACAATCATATAAATGTTATACCTTTAATTTTATAACCAATTCCTTTCTTTTTGTTCTTATGGAGTAGCATGAAGCAGCATCTGTCAAAATGTTTGAACAGCTGATCAAAAACATCGGAAAGAAGAATGAAACGATTAAGAAAATCATGGAAGATGACTATAAATTGGAAAAACATGACATTAAGTTTATCAAAGAGCTCATCTATAGCAAAGAAAAGCTTAATTCAGCTGAAGATACTAAAGAGACTGAAACTGAAGTATGATTATTATGACTGATGATGGTGATGATGATGATGATGATGATGATGATGATAATAATAATAATAATATTAATAATAATAATAATAATAATAATAATAAATTACTTTAGTATTTGATGAAAATGATAAAGATGTCAAAACAAAGATTTAATATAAATTTTAAAAGATGAATATTAATATTTATAATAAATAATAATAAATAAAGTATAATAACATGTTTACTATATAATAATAATAATAATAATAATAATAATAATAATAATAATAATAAACAATATTAAGTAAAATAATCACTAATAAATACTTATTTACAGATATGTACTGAACACTCAAATATTGGGTTGTGTGGGTATGATAAAAATGAAATTAATATGTTGTTATAGCTATGTTTATTGTATTTTATTTATTGTTTTATTTAATACAGAAACGAGACAAACAAAGACGCAAGGACAATCCCTACTTATATGAGATTGTGGCCAATGAATGCACAGGTATTGATGTCGACAAAATGGATTATTTCAGCAGGTGAGTTGTGGACTTGCACTCATTGTTTACGTATGCATGTTTATGTGTGCAAGTGCATGTTTGCTCTTATTTAATTATGTACAAAGTTTATTTTCCAATACATGTAGGGACTGGTATTGTAGAAGCTATATTTATATTTCCTCTTCCAGAGATTGCCTCCATCTGGGAATGAAAAGCAACTTCTCCCATGAGCGCTTTGTGATGTTTGCACGAGTTTCCACCAACGAGGACGGTGAAAAGCAGATCTGCATGAGAGATAAGGTAAGTGTGGAATCACTTCTATTATAAAGTACATTTATATTTGATATAACATGCTGATATAAAACCATACTGAATATTTTGTGTGTGTGTCTTTCAGGAAGCACTGAACATGTATGAACTCTTTCATGTCCGCTACCTGCTTCACTACAATGCCTACCAACACAGGGTTAAGGTGGCAGTTGAAATGATGTGAGTTCACCTTTACAATCAGGCCATACTACATTATCATATGTGATTTAAGCAAAGATAACTGCATAACACTGATTTCTCCCCTTTCATTTAATTACAGTTCTGATCATAAGTTTATTTTCCTTATGTTGACTATAAGTTTATCTTGCCATCAATTTTCTCTGAATTTCCTGCGCCACTGGTAGGGACAATGTATTTCTCTTTATAGGCCATGTTGACCCCTCGCCATTCATAACATTTATGTTTCTGACCATAAATCTTTATTTTTGACTCATCACTCCAAATTACTTTATTCCAGAATTCTTGAAGTTTTTCTAGATGCTTTTTGCATATTGCAAGCAGGACGTTTCATGGTGGTGCCATAAAAAATGGCTTTTTTTTTAATGGTAACTTTACCATGTTGCCCATTTTTGTTTAGCACCTCCTTGTTGTACAGTCAGAAACAGCCACCCAACTCTGTTTCAGATGAGCCTGTTTTTGAGTAGGACTTACTTGAGGATTTTCCTT
Organism: Ictalurus punctatus; assembly: GCF_001660625.3. NCBI lineage: Eukaryota > Metazoa > Chordata > Actinopteri > Siluriformes > Ictaluridae > Ictalurus > Ictalurus punctatus. The sequence goes on from NC_030437.2 coordinate 3,440,221, forward strand.
TGCATCTCGTATAATTTTCTTTGCAATCATGTCACAAATTTCTACATGATCTCACCTTGGTAACCACAGAACCACTGGTTTTACATTTCTTTTTGGAAGTTTGAATAATGCTGATTGGCATTTTCAAACCTTTGGATATATTTGTATAACCTTTTCCTAATTTATAATGTTGAATTACTTTTTTCCGCAGATCATTTGACAGTTATTTTGCTTTCCCCATATTTTAGTATCCAGCAAATTGAGTACAGGCATAGACTTAATGCACAAGGTTTCCCTAAAAACTTAGAAACACACTGACAGTTCATGCACATGCACTAATTACAATCAAACAAAACACAGGTACAGATTCTTAACCTTCAAATTGACAGGCTCAAAATAAGTGTATGTAAACACTTTTCATGAGGGTCATTTGTGTAATTTCAGTTGTTATGATTATTAGAATACATGGAAATGTATGTGATTATAAATAGCTTCATCTAAACACTTAATAAATAAGGAAATGTCTATTGTATGATCAATTCTATTATAATATGTCTAAATAATATATTAAAATAATAATAATAATAATAATAATAATAATAATAATAATAATAATAATAAGTAAACATCTTACAAATTCTGCCGTGGGTATATGAGATTATGAGCAGAACTGTATGCTATAAGAATACATGTTTTCACCATGACTTTTCCTTTTGTTCAGGATTGTTGACGCACTTTTGGCAGCTGATGAAGATGACTTTAAGCTGGATGGCATGAAAATCTCTGAGGCAGTAAATTATCCTGCAACATACCTGAAACTCACAGGTTCTCTTTTAAAATATTTCTAAAGTTGCCCATTACCATAAATACATGAACCTGTGTTATCATGGTCTGAAACAATTTGGCATAAAATCAGACTGGGATTTTTGTGACCTATTTGCATATACATTCGCCATCCACTTTATTAGGAACACCTGTACACCTGCACATTCATGCAATTATCTAATCAGCCAATCATGTAGCAGCAGCACAATAAAAAAAAAAATAAAAAAAACATGCAGATATACGTCAAGAGCTTCAGTTAATTTTCACACTGAACATCAGAATGAAGAAAAAGTGTGATCTCTGTGACTGAGTAATAGTTCTGTGGGTGGAAACACCTTGTCGATAAGAGAGTCAGAGGGAAATGGCCAGATTGTTTCAAGCTGCCAGGAAGGAAATAGAAACTCAAATTGTCACTCTTTACAACTGTTCAGTTTTGGATTCCCATGATAGCCTCAGATTCTTGTTCTTGGACAGGAGTGGAACCTGATGTGGTCTTTTGCTAGTGTAGCCCATCCATCTCAAGTTTTGCTGTTTGTGAAAAGCTGAGATGCTTTTCTGCTCACCACGGTTGAAAAGAGTGTTTATTTGAGTTTCTGTAGACTTCCTGTCAGCTCAGAATCTCAGATGTTTATGATTAGAGTCTTTTTTAGTTTTTCCTCTTCTGTTTACAGATAACATTCTTCAGGAAATCAAGGGCTCATCAGAAAAAGCAAAGGAGATCATTAATAGAATTGAGAAACGTGATCTTTACAGCTTTGTTGATAGCAGAATCTTCAAGTCCGATGAGCTGAAAGATTTGAACGATGCACAAAAGCAAGAGGTTAGTTACATTAATATTTACTTGACTGCAATCGTTAATGTAGCATTATAAATTATCTTTAACACCACTGTCACTGGGTTATGTAGGAGTTTCCTAACAGAAATGTTAAAAGGCAGTATTGTTACATTCAATGTACTTGCATTAGAGACATGTCCAGGTATCAGCTAAGCCACAGATGGGCTACTCTTTAGTGGGATAAAGAGGAGACGCCTGTCTGCTTTCCCACCTGAGGGTGACTCGATACAGTGTTCAGCCTGTAGATGTTAAATAAAAATGGGAACATTAATTGTAATTATAAATGGATAAAATGTATGCCCTGACATTCTTAATTCATAAAAAAAAGTAATTGTATTTCATTACTGCAAACACAAGCAACACTGTGGCAATTAACAACGTATTTAAATATACGACATAATAAATATTTAAGGACATGTAATTAAAACAGTTCTGTATTCATAGTTCTGTATGAATACAGAACTAATCTCAATTAAAATGCCCAAAAAAATATGATGAACAATAGTTGGGTACTCTTAAACAAAGGAAGGTTAGACGTGTTCATTTTTACAATTGTTTACCAAATTACCAGTTTTTATTACTGAATACTGAACTTTTAAACACTTATTAGTATTTTGCCCATTTTCAGCATTTGCCATATGCTAGTGACATGCTAATTCATTCTAGTCTATTTAGATGATCAGGATCACTTGCAAAATGATAAGGCGTGTGTGTGTGTGTGTGTGTGTGTGTGTGTGTGTGTGTGTGTTAATAGAAAGTGGTGAAGACATAGCTGGAGGAAACAAAGAAAACCGATGCGAGTGAAATTTTGAGTTTTAAGTTGTTTTTTGAAATCCAGAGAAAACCTAAAACCTGTCACTCAGTCTTTTGTGTTTTACTGATTTTATCCAGAGGCCTGTTTCACGAAGCAACACCTTGTTGAGACCAACAAACCAGAGTTAAACTCCAACTTACCTGGGAAGCCACCAAAACCGGCTTCGTGAAGCAGGCCTCAGGAAGACAGGACATTAGATAGTCAGTTAGCTACATTCCTTATTAGCAATGGATTTTTTTTCTTTTTTTTTTGATTACGTTTTTTTCAGCACTAATGCAAAACTCATACTAATTTCATTATCATTAAATATGTAGCACTTTTCAGTCGTGTTAAATGTTGAGGTGTGGTGCAATCAGAGGTAAAATCCAAAGAGCACCAAACAGGTGTGTTATTAGAAATCAGGTAATCAGTTGTTGCTGTCATGGAGGTTGTAGTTTCTTCAGCTGACATGGTAACTGATCGAGGATTCTGGAAAACTGTGTGTGTGTGTGTATGTGTGTGTGTGTGTGTGTGTGTGTGTGTGTGTGTGTGTGTGTGTGTGTGTGTGTGTGTGTGTGTGTGTGTGTGTGTGTGTGTGTGTCAATCTTCAAACTTTCAGAAATGGCAGAAGTGGATAGAAGAAAAATCTGACAAAGATAAACTTACTGTCAAGGTAAGTGACAAAAAATAATATAGAACTCCTATAATTTTAAGTGCCTTAAGATTTTGGGACTTTGTGCTTTTTTGTTTTTTAACATTCTATTTTTTGTTATTTATTTTTTAATACAGCCTGTCAGATATTCAGGTTTAAGGGTTTTAAAGCCACTATAGGCTACAGAAACCAATAAAGAATCATAACATCCTTTTTTTTTTTTTTTTTACTTTAGCATGAGACAAAACTCCAATAACAATAATGCGATGTACATACTGTATGTCTGATGTTGCTCTTTTAGAAGATAGTTAAGTTTTTACACCATTAAGTTTGTACACTACCTACAACAGGTGCATGGAAAAAATGTAAGCAAAAAAAAAAAAGTAACTGTCTTAAATTTCTTCATTTACTACAAAATCTGCATTTTACATTGGGACTGTTCCATACTGCTTAAAAAGTATTTATGACTTTTTGTCTTCATCCATTATAGACTGCCAAATTAAATTATGGAAAGGAAGAGGAAGATCCAATCAAACATCTCAGATTCTACAGGAAAAACAACCCTGACGCAGCAGTGGAACTGGAGGAACATGAGGTAGATATGTGTATTATCTTTATGATTTATCTCTTATACATTGTAGGGTGTATCCAAAACTGTACTTATATAACTTGCATCTAAAAACAGTCAACTTTACATTTTAATGCACAGGTTGTCTGTGTGTTCTCTAATTCATGATTGGTCTGAAATGACTTTTAGGAATAAAATGTCTGTTCTGTGAGGGGTAATGGCTGATGGTGCTCCTAAATTTCATGCTGAAATGGAATTAAGGCCAGTTCACACTGGACACACATTACAACCTCATTCAATAATCAAATATGTAAAAAAAAAAAAAAAAAAAAACAATTAAAACTAACAATGACTTGGTTTCTGAACACTTAGGGGTGAATAGTTCAGCTTCTTGCAATACCAAAATAATAACCACAACACAGCAATGAAATGTCCGATAAACTGAATTTTTGAAACCCAGTGTGTGTGTGTGTGTGTGTGTGTGTGTGTGTGTGTGTGTGTGTGTGTGTGTGTGTGTGTGAGAGAGAGAGAGAGAGAGAGAGAGAGAGAGAGAGAGAAGCTGTGACACACTATCATATTCTCTGCCACAAGCTATCACACACACACACACACACACACACTATCATACTTACACATGCACTATAATACTCTCTCTCTCTCTCAGACACACACACACACACACACACACACACACACACACACACACACACACACACACACACTATCAAACCATCATTAAACTAAGTCCTTTTAGTTAATTAGAACATGTCTCTCTATTCTGCAAACTTCAGGCAAATCTACAGTAAAGTCTCAGTGGTATCAGTAGTTGAAGACAGTGATGTTGACCGTTCTTGCCCAGAATCCACAACAGTATGACCAAAAAAAAATGTAGCCTCTTCCAATCCCGATCAGTGTCAAAGTATTGATTTTGTATCCAAAGTCAAATCGAAAACACAAAAGGCAGCAGTGTGTGACAATCTGCATACACTCTCCATGCATTACTATTGTGTGGGGCTTGGGAAATATTATGTAACAGTCTCAAAATATTAACTCTTTTGCTATTCTGCAGGTTTCATACCTTCTGCCCAAAAGCTTTGCTGAAATCAAGGTGATGCTTTTCTACAAAGGTGTTCCAAAGCTCCCAGAAAACCCACCCACTAAAGGATTATCAGATGAAAAACCAAGTGAGGGATCAAGTAAAAAATCAAGCTAGGAATCAAGCAGAAGTCAAGAATAGAGGATTCCAGCAAAGAATCAACTGAAAAGCAAAGCTGTAATGCTGTTGAAACAAATGTCAATTTTATAAACTGATCAATGAGGGGGGGATCAATTTTCAAATCCCAGATTATTCTATACAATCATATATTCTACTGTACTCTCTCTTTCAAGATGATCAGGCAAAGGACTAGAGATAAATAATCTAGAGAAAAGAAACTAATTTGTGCATGGTGAATGCAGGGATTTTTTTTTAACTGAAATTCATATAGTGTTTGTTTGTTTTTCTGTACTTTACATGTAGGGTAGGTTTCTTTTTTGGACTTTTCCTTAACTTTTCATGTAGTTGACACTATGAGTGATTGTGATACTTTACACTCTTTAGTACACTGTTCATCATAAAAGAATGATTCCTCAAAATAACTTCATCAAAGCAAATTAATTAACTAACAAGTATCTAGTGTGCTATCACTAATTTTTTTGCATTTTTTTTTTACCTTTTATTTCATGTACTTAGTTTAGCAGGTTACAGAATCTGAATCACATATTAGTACAAGTAATATAATCATGTTTCTCTTATAACTGGTAATACTTACTTAATATGGTTTGATCTGGGGGTTTATTTGTGGTAGAGGGATAGATTTTAGCATATACAAAGTTAAATGAAATAAAACGTTTAAGACATTGGCTATGTGATGAAAGAACTGTGTGATTAAAAAAATATCATAATTTGCGTGTCTGTTGTAGCTCAGTCGGAGGTGGGGGGATGGGGTGGGGCAAGAGCACATGATAGGTGCAATGCTGTGCAATAAAGGTGAGGATAGTATAATGTGTATTGTAGTGTTCTTGATGAGCTGGGAAATGAATCACAGGTGTTAGCATACAGACGAGGCGGGGCTGTCGGTGTGTGTATCTGGGCAAGGTTGAGGCTGAAATCATACAGGGAAATGGCGTTCATTACAATTTGATGTCAAAACTAAATTGCATTTATATTAAAGAAAGATACACCAAGCACACTTTCAAGCTAAATATTTCCCCCCAATTTTTTTGGGCCGCTGTATATATCCACATATTTCCTGTTACTCTACATTTCCTGTTTCCAATGTAAGTCAATTAGGTACTTTTTTCCCCATTCGAGGTCATTACAAAATAAGTAATAAGATTATTTTTGATTTTATTTTATTCTGATAATATTTACTATATTAGATTTTCAATGGGTCAAAAGTTTACATACACTTTGTTAGCATTTGCTGGCATTGCCTTTTAATTCTTTGGATAAATCTTGTGGTAGCATTTCACAAGCTTCTCACAATACTGTGCTGGAATTTTAGCCCTCCTGACAAAACTAGTGTAACTCAGACAGGTTTGTGGGCCTCCTCGCTTGGACACAATTTTCAGGGTAGTCCACAGATTTTCTGTGGGGTACGGGTCAGGGCTTTGTGACAGCCTCTCCAATACTTTCACGTTGTTGTCTTTAAGCCATTGTGTTACATTAGAGGTAATGTTACAGGAATGGTTCCATCACTCTGTCCAAACAGTTCACTTTTTGTTTAATCTTACCAGAGAACACTCGTCCGAAATGGTGGAGATCACCTATAAACTCCAGTCTGTTTATTCATGCCGGTTCTTTTAATTTTTTCACTGGTTTGTTCCAGTAGCCCAATGTAAACCTTGCCTTAGTGAGCTCCAGAATTAAACCATTTTTCTTCCAAATTTCTGTAAATATGAAATTAAATATGCTTACATTTTTTTAGCTGCTGCCCCATATAGCTTACAGACCACTTATGACCTCAGTTTGATGCACAGAAGCACTGTGTTCCAGCTTCATAATACATTCTGATAGTGTATGGATACCTTTTTTTAGGTATCATTTTAAATCTCTCTTTTCACAATAACCGAAGTAAATATAGTCAAATATTATTAGATGGCTACTGGTGTCATCTATAAATAAGTTTCTTGATTTTGGAAATATTGTCTTAAAACATATATCTTTTAAGTCTCTTGAATTACATTCCATTTATTTTATTTTGTTACTGTATCCATCCATCCATCTTCTACCACTGACTCCTTCTTCAGTGACGCTTGGGAACCTTGAGCCAATCCCAGGGAGCATCAGGCACAAGGTGGGGTACAACCTGGACAGGGTGCCAGTCCATCACAGGATAATCACAGGACAATCACATACACACTCACACAACCATTCATACACTACGGACCACTTTAGACACGCCAATCAGCCTACCATGCATGTCTTTGGACTGGGGGAGGAAACCAGAGTACCCGGAGGAAACCCCACAGCACGGGGAGAACATGCAAACTCGGCACACACATGGCCCCGGCGGGAATCGAACCCCGGACCCTGGAGGTCACACCCTGAAGGTGTGAGGCGAACGTGCTAACAATATATATATATACACAAATTGTTCTGTCTTCTTGGGAACATTATCATTTGCATGGTGTATATCCCACCCAGTGGTAATACAGTGAGAGCACTGTCCATTGTATCAGACTGTATCCAAAATCAGAGTGCTACTCTGGTGACCCTTTTTTCATTTCTGGTTGATTTGATCACTGTAAGACTTTCTTAAATGTGTGAGACACAGGACAGTAAAATTTTAGACAAATGATATGGCAACAGCATAAAAGTTTACATTGCAAAACCCAAACCTCCTCTAACAAATTCTGACTACAATGCAGTTCATCTTATACCAACATACAGGACTGTTCTCAAAAGGAGCAAGCCACTGGTAAATCCGTGACTATATGGGAAGAGAATGGAATAATCAAACTGAAAGGGTGTTTTCTGTCTACATACTGGGATGATTTTGAATGAAGCAACAGAGACTAGACAGAGAGATTACACAACAGTAAAAGTTTATTATGAAAACACAGGCAGACAAATCCAGATCCAAATCCAAAGGCGTAACCAAAACCAGGCAATGATAAGGAGATGTGCAAAGTACTCAAGAAGGGATTCTTTTCATGTGTTTTAAATATTCTGTTCTGCATAATAATTCTGTCATACTGTGCAAATGATAAAAATCTTGACTTGATGTGGCCCTCATTCCTATTCTAATTAACTATTTCGACATGTGTAAACTATTTTGACATGACAAATGTGTATTTGAGCAGTGTAGTATGTGTCCAAGTTTTAGGTGTATCACTGGGGAGGACAGCTAATCCCCAAATAAGGGACTGTCCAGAAACCATAGGTAAGCCAACGTTTATCATGTTCTACTCTTGCTGTTATATGTAGTTTGTTTTTTATTAATTGTACTGTATTGATAAATACCTTACTTACTTACAGAACATAAAAGGCAGACTAATCAATGCAAAACATATGAACAGAAACCAAATGAGAGGATGAAAACAAATACTGTTTATGGAAATGGCATTCATCACCAAGGCAGAAACTGTATACTGCATACTATTCTAGATCATTATTGAAGATTACGAAAAATTTCCGCCTTACCTATAAAGGTTAGTATTTGAATTTTAATAAAGCTTTCATGTAGTCTTCAAATCTACTGAAAGATCTGCTTTGTTTACCAGTCCTCTGCCTTTCCTTGATTAGATTAGACAGAGAGATCACACAACTGATTACATAAATTTTTGTGTGGACATGCACACTAAGAAGGGCATAACTGTATACAGTATATCCCAAGCACAAATCACATGTAAAGTCTGCACCAACACGAAAGAAGCAGCTTTTAGGAATTGTAACTGGATCACTGTAACTGGATCACTGCATCACTGAATATCTTCCATGATGTTCAAATTAATGTGTTCTTAAAACATGACTTATGGAGGATAGTGTGAAAGAGAGTTTTGGTAGGTGTGGCTTCATGTAAATGTTATCATGCCTTGGTATTCTTTGACCCAGGTCTGTAAATTATAATGAAATTAAAGCAATTGAAAAAAGTTCTGGTCTGGCTTGATGTGGATTCACTCATTTCACAGACTTTACATATGCAAGATTTTGTTGATCAGTGAGGATGCAGAGCCATGTCATCATTCTTTAGAGCTGCAGGATTATTGCCAAAATGATAATGTCGATTATTTTGATCAATATTGAGATCTCGATTATTTATCACAATTATTAATTGATTTTAGTGACAACATATTTTTATTGCACTTTCACATTTATTAAGTTTTCTCATGCCACAACATAACACACAAGTAGGCATGAGAAAACTTGAGCCGGTCAGTTATGATAGAATTTAGGTGTCACAAATCGTGATGGAGCAGAGATAGGACGGATGCAAGTGCAGGATAAACAGTTGTTTATTTGAAAGAGAGACAAGCAAAAACATAATCCACAAACATGCAAGAGGTCAGGCGATTGGCAAACAGGCATACACGGGGCAAGCCTGGAATCTAGGTCGTGGTCACGGAAAACAGGGTCGATAAACAAAACGATAAACGAACTATGACGAGGAACTGGAAGGGGATAATTCAGCGCGAACTAACTTTAAACATGGAACGTGACTGTGACTATGACTACTATACGAACTAAACTAATTCTAAACATGGACCGTAAGGTGCTCGCGCATTCGCGCTTAGAGCACGCTGCTTCAAGGGGGAATCGTGACAGAACCCCCCCCAAAGGCACTCCTCCTGGAGTGCAATGAGTCATCCCATTGCATTGGCGGCCCCGGCCCCCTGGGCTGAATGTCCCAAGCAGAGCCAGGAAACTGCACGGTGTTCTTGGCGGCGCATGGGAAGCGGAGCGACGACCCTGGCTGAACAGGGAGGCTGAGCGACATCCTCAGCTGAACAGGGAGGCTGAGCGACGTCCTCAGCTGAACAGGGAGGCTGAGCGACGTCCTCAGCTGAACAGGGAGGCTGAGCGACGTCCTCAGCTGAACAGGGAGGCTGAGCGACGACCTCAGCTGGGCAGGCAGGCTGAGCGA